>NW_028132433.1:0-31826 GCF_964374135.1 Grampus griseus | reverse complement strand
TAAGGAATGTGTGAAGTAGGATATGGGGGTTAACAGACATGTACTAAGACATATGAAATATATAATCACAAAATACCTATGGAATACCAAGAGAGGTCTACTCAACACTCTGTAATAACCTACACAGGAAAGGACCCAAAGATGAATAGACAGATACATTGATATGATGAACCAGATTCTGTACACCTAGGAGAAACAAAATATTTTTATCAAGTTTGCTCTGATAATTAATAAAAATTAAATTTATAAAACAAACAAGAAGTAAGGAGATATAAGCTCTTGGGGGTGTGCCCTGGCACATTCCACTCTAATTTGCAGCCTACTAACACGATTTCCAGGAAGGCTCTGCTGCCCAAAAACCCAGAGTTGGAAATGTAGAAATTGTGCTGCCTTGTGGCCGTTTCCCGCAAGAGCGGCTTTAAGCCCACAGCTAATGGTCTCTTAACATTCACAAGGACTCAGGGCTGCAAAGGACACCTGCCCTAAACAACTGTGCTGAGGTAGGGAATGGACAATAAAATTCAAAACTGGCAAATTTTTCAAGACGATAGTATGAAGAGGTAAGTTTGACTCACTCTCTTTTTTAAAAAAAGGAAAATGGGTGAAAGCTCAACCTCAGGAATTATTAGACTCATGCAAATCTAATCAACAAAAAGGTTTCAACTCACACCAGTCAACTGACCATCAGCAAAAGGTCTACAAACAATAGATTCTGAAGGGGTTTTAGAGAACTGTGTACCCTCTAGCTGCTGGTGAGATGTAAAGTGTTAACAGCCAATAACGAGAACAGAAAGGAGCTACGATTAAAAGTAAACATTGAGGCACCATTCAATCCAGCAGTCACACCACTGGGCCTCTCACCTGAGAAGACCAGAGTCGAGAAGACCTGGGCTGCAAAAGCTGCACTGCAGCCTTATTCACAATAGCCAAGACAGTGAAGCAACCAAAATGTCCATCAACAGATGTATGGATGAAGAAGAAGTGGTCCACGTTCACAATAGAATATTAGCCATGGAAAACAATGAAACACTGCTATCTGAGGTGCCATAGATGAGCTTGGAGATAATCACAGAATATGAGGTAAGTCAGAAAGCAAAAGACCTATATCCTATGATATCACTTATAGGCGTTATCTAATAACACAAATGAACATATTTCCACAGAGAAAGACACTCACAGACTTAGAAATTAAGTATGCTTATCTAAAAGGAAAGGTGGGCAGAATGGATAAATTAAGATTAGCGTTACCATACGTATACAAACACATATTATAAACATATATCAAAAAGACGGACCATATAGCAAGGGAGGTCTACGGAACACTCTGTAACATTTTACGTGGGAAGAGGATCTGAACATGAATAGACACATATATTGTACAAATGAACTAGAGTGTGTACATCTGGACAAACAATATCTAATCATTACCCCGATTAAATAAATTTTAAAAACCAAGAAGAAGTAATGAGACATAAACTTATGGGCATTCCTCCTGGCACATTCCATTCTAACTTACAACCGAGGACCACGACTTCCAGAAAGGCTCTGCTGCCCTAGTACCCAGATTTGGGAAAGGACAAATGCTGCCTCCTTGTGGCCGTTTCCCACAACAGCAACTTTAAACCCAGTGCTAATGGTCACTAAATATTCACCGAACTTGCAGTTCTGTAATGACATCTGTCCTCCAAAAAAATCCTGGGGTCGAATATCGACCAAAAATTCAAAAGAGGGCAACCTTCCAAGAAGACAGCTTCAAGAGATATATTGTACTCACACTTTATTTTTAACAGAAAGGAAAAAGGTGTGGAAAATGATGAATTTTAGGAATTTTTAAAGGCATGCAAACCCAAATTACAAAAACCTATCAGGTCACAGCAGTCTGAATGGCCATTAGCAAAAATGCTGCAAACTATAAATGCTGAAGGGATTGTGGAGAAGTTCGTACCCTCGGTCCTAAGGGAGACACGGTAAGAGCCACTAATGAAAACACAATGGAGGTGCTTTGAAAAGGTAAACATTGAGCTACTAGTCAATCAGTCACACCCACTGCTGGGCCTATCACCTGAGAAAATGAGAATCGAAATGTCACAGGCTGGCAATCTTGCACTCCAGCAATATTTAATATAGCCAACGCTTGGAAGCAATGAAAATGTCCATCAACAGAGGAATGTACCAAGAAGTGGTCCATATACACAATGGAATATTACTCCAATAAAAACATAAATTAAAAAAACAAACAAAAGTAAGGAGACATCAGCTTTTGGGGGTTTATCCGGGCACATTCCACTCTAATTTACAACCGAGGAAGACCACTGGCCGGAAGCTCTGTTTCCCTAGTACCAGCATGGGGAACAAAGAAAGGCTGCCGCAATCTGGCCGTTACCTGCAAAAGCAGCTTTAAAGCCTGTGCTAATGGTCACTTCATGTGAACAAGTACTGCAGGGCTGTAAATGAAACCTGCCCTCAAAATGTTTTGAGGGAGGTAATGGCCAATAAATTTCAAAATGTAACACATACTTTAAGAAAACACTTTGAAGAGCTAAGCTGTAATCACAGTTTGAAAAATAAAAAGGACATGCCTTAAAGCTCAATTTCAAAGGATTATGAGTCATATGCAATTTCAACCACAAAGAGGTATCAGCTCACACCAGTCAGAATATCCATCAGCAAGAAAACTACAAACAAGAAATGCTGAAGCCATAAAGAGAAACGAAATTGAGCTGTTTGTAATGAGGTGGATAGACCTAGAGTCTGTCATACAGAGAGAAGTAAGTCAGAAAGAGAGCGACAAATACCGTATGCTAACACATATACATGGAATTTAAGAAAAAGAAAATGTCATGAAGAACGTAGGGGTAAAACAGGAATAAAGACACAGACCTACTAGAGAATGGACTTGAGGATATGGGGAGGGGGAAGGGTAAGCTGTGACAAAGGGAGAGAGAGGCATGGACATATATACACTACCAAACGTAAGGTAGATAGCTATTGGGAAGCAGCAGCATAGCACAGGCAGATCAGCTCGGTGCTTTGTGACCGCCTGGAGGGGTGGGATAGGGAGGGTGGGAGGGAGGGAGACGCAAGAGGGAAGTGATATGGTAACATATGTGTATGTATAATTGATTCCTTTTGTTGTAAAGCACAAGCTAGCACACCATTGTAAAGCAATTATACTCCAATAAAGATGTTAAAAATAAATAAATAAATGCTGAAGGTGTTGTGGAGAAATGCATACCCTCAACTTTAAGTGGGATGTAACCTGGAAAGAGCCACTAATGAGCACAGAATCGTGGTGCGTTTAAACGGTAAACCCTGAGATACCATATGATACAGGAGGCCCACTCCTGGGCCTATAACATAAGAAGACAGAATTGGAAAGACACAGGCAGGCAAATGTGCAGTGCAGCAGTATTCCAATAGCCAAGACATGGAGGCAACCAAAAAGTCCATCAAGAGGTGAGTGGACAAAGAAGAACTGGTACATGTACAGATGGAATATTAGCTAGGGAAGAAAATGAAACAATGCCATTTGCAGCACCGTAGATGATTCTAGAGGTAATCAGGCAAATTGTACTAAGTCAGACAGCAAAAGACACATATCCTATAATATCACTTATAGGTGTTAGCTAAAAATTGATACCAATGAAGATATTTCCACAGAGAAAGGCAATCACAGATTCATTCAACAAAGTTATGGTTCACCAAATGGAAAGGTGTGAGGGCTGGATACATTCGGATATTGGGGTTAACATAGATATAGAAACACGTGTGAAATATATAGTCACCAAAGACCTATGGAATACCAAGAGAAGACTACTCAACATTGTGTCATAACCTACATGAGAAAACGATCTGAAGAAGTATAGATACATGTATATGTGTAAAAGAACTACATCTTACACACCTAGAACAAACAAAACATTTTAATCAAATTTGCTCTGATAAAAAATAAAAATTAAAAAAGAACAAGAAGAAAAAAGAGAGGAAAAAAAAGAACAAGAAGTAATGAGACATACACTTAAGGGGCTTTTTGTTGGCACATTGCATTCTAATTTACAACCAGAACACGACTTCCATTAAAGCTCTGTCATCACTAATATAGCAGTTTTATAAGCAATGTTGAATGTAGCTTAAAAGAAGTCTCACTAATTATTGACAGTAACAAGAAAACAAACAAAAGTAAAAATCTCATGGCAAAAAGTATACATAGAGTAAGGGTAGTAGATCAAACACTTATTAAACTTCTGTAAAGAATAAAAGACAACAGTAGTATTTTTTTTCAAAAAAAGAGAGGGCTCAAATAAATCAGAAATGAAAGAGATGTTGTTACAAGAGCCACCACAGAAATACAAAGTATCCTAAGATACACACAGCGTAACTCAGGGCTCAGACTGGACAGAGCCCACTCTCCATTCCCCTGTACATGACTTACAGGAGCCTCAGGAACTGAGGAGGGGGTCCCTGAGGAGAGGCACAAGATAGAAGATGCTAGGCATTAACATGACTGCATTCATCTTAAACGTGCCTGAACTACATTCACACGAGATGATTTTGTCCTGTATGTACATCAGCACCTCTAGTCGGAACTGCAGATCTTTGGCTTCACCACCTCTATGACAGCATTAGCTTCACCTGCTGTGGACCGTCTCCTATAGGATTTCTAGAACCACAAAGCATCGAAGCTTCACAGGACCCAGAGTCTGTGCGACTCCACTCCGAGTCTCAGAGTCTCAACTGCACTCAGAGACTCAGAGTCTCAACAGAGACTCCACTCTTGGAGGACACACACAAAGTAGTGGGCACATCAGGACCCAGGGGAAGGAGCAGTCACCCCGTAGGTGAATGATCATACCTAGCTGCTAGTTTTAGAGGGTTTCCTGCAGAGGCGGGGTGTGGCTGCGGCTCACCATGGGGACAACGACACTGGCAGCAGAAGTTCTGGGAAATACTCCTTGGTGTGAACTCTCCCAGAGTCCACCATTAGCCCCACCAAGAGCAAGGTAGGCTCCAGTGCTGGGTTGCCTCAGGCCAAACAACCAACAGGGAGGGAACCCAGCCCCATGCATCAGCAGACAAGTGGATTAAACTTTTTATTAAACTTTTATTTAATCCACAGACAAGCAGATTAAAGCTCTGCCCACCAGAGCAACACCCAGCTCTACCCACCACCAGTCCCTCCCATAAGGAAGCTTGCACAAGCCTCTAAGATAGACTCAATCACTGGAGAGCAGACAGCAGAAGCAAGAAGAACTACAATTCTGCAGCCTGTGGAAGGAAAACCACATTCACAGAAAGATAGAGAAAATGTTCCTGATCAAGGAACAAGATAAATCCTCAGCGAAACAACGAAATGGGGTGGGGATAGGCAACCTTCCAGTAAAAGAATTCGGAATAATGATAGTGAAGATGATCCAAGACCTTAGAAAAAGAATGGAGGCAAAGATCAAGAAGATGCAAGAAATGCTTAACAAAGACCTAGAAGAATTAAGGAACAAACACCTAGAAGAATTAAAGAACAAACAAACAGAGATGAACAATACAATAACTGAAAATGAAAAATACACTAGAAGGAGTCAGTAGCAGAATAAATGTGGCAGAAGAACGGATAAGTGACCTGGAAGACAGAAAGGTGGAAATCACTGCCGTGGAACAGAATAAAGGAAAAGAATGAAAATAAATGAAGACACTCTAAGAGACTTCTGGGACAACATTAAACGCAAGAACATTCGCATTATAGGGGTCCCAGATGGAGAACAGAGAGAGAAAGGACTCGAGAAAATATTTGAAGAGATTATAGTTGAAAACTTCCCTAGCATGGGAAAAGAAATAGCCACCGAAGTCCACGAAGCGCAGAGAGTCCCAGGCAGGATAAACCAAAGGAGAAAAATGCCGAGACACACAGTAATCAAATTGAAAAAATTAAAGACAAAGAAAAATTATTGAAAGCAACAAGGGAAAAGTGACAAATAACATACAACGGAACTCCCATAAGGTTAACAGCTGATTTCTCAGCAGAAAATCTACAAGCCAGAAGGCAGTGGCATGATAAATTTAAAGTGATGGAAGGGAAGAACCTACCACCAAGAGTACTCCACCCAGCAAGTATCTCATTCAGATTTGATGGAGAAATCAAAAGCTTTACAGACAAGCAAAAGCTAAGAGAATTCAGCACCACGAAACCAGCTCTACAACAAATGCTAAAGGAACTTCTCTAAGTGGGAAACACAAGAGAAGAAAAGGACCCACCAAGACAAACCCATAACAATTAAGAAAATAATAATAGGAACATACATATCGATAATTACCTTAAACGTGAATGGATTAAATGCTCCAACCAAATGACACAGGCTCCCTGAATGGATACAAAAACAAGACCCATATATACGCTGTCTACAAGAGACCCATTTCAGACCTAGGGACACATACAGACTGAAAGTGAGGGGATGGAAAAAGATATTCCATGCAAATGAAAATCAAAAGAAAGCTGGAGTAGCAATGCTCATATCAGATTAAATAGATTTTAAAATAAAGAATGTTACAAGAGACAAGGAAGGACACTACATAATGATCAAGGGATCAATCCAAGAAGATAGAACAATTATAAATATATATGTACCCAACATAGGAACACCTCAATATATAAGGCAACTGCTAACAGCTATAAAAGAGGAAATCAACAGTAACACAATAATAGCAGGGGACATTAACACCTCACTTACACCAATGGAGATCATCCAGACCGAAAATTAATAAGGAAACACAAGCTTTAAATGACACAATAGACCAGATAGATTTAATGGATATTTATAGGACATTCCATCCAAAAACAGCAGATTACACGTTCTTCTCAATGGCACATGGAACATTCTCTGGGATAGGTCACATCTTGGGTCACAAATAAAGCCTCAGTAAATATAAGAAAAATGAAATCACATCAAGCAGCTGTTCCGACCACAACGCTATGAGATTAGAAATCAATTACAGGGAAAATAACGTAAAAAACACAAACACATGGAGGCTAAACAATACGTTTCTAAATAACCAAGAGATCACTGAAGAAATAAAAGAGGAAATCAAAAACTACCTAGAGACAAATGACAACAAGACCACGATGATCCAAAACCTATGGGATGCAGCAAAAACAGTTCTAAGAGGGAAGTTTATAGCAATAAAAGCCTACCTCAAGAAACCAGAAAAATCTCAAATAAACAATCTAACCTTACACCTAAAGGAACTAGAGAAAGAAGAATAAAACACAAAGTTAATAGAAGGAAAGAAGTCATAAAGATCAGAGCAGAAATAAATGAAATAAAAACAATAGCAAAGATCAATAAAACTAAAAGCTGGTTCTTTGAGAAGATAAACAAAAATGATAAACCTTTAGCCAGACTCAAGTAAAAGAGGGAGAGGACTCAAATCAATAAAATTAGAAATGGAAAAGGAGAAGTTGTAACAGACACCACAGAAATACAAAGCATCCTAAGAGACCTCTACAAGCAACTCCATGCCAATAAAAGGGACAACCTGGAAGAAATGGACAAATTCTTAGAAAGGTAAAACCTTCCAAGACTGAACCAGGAAGAAATAGAAAATACGAACAGACCAATCACAAGTAACGAAATTGAAACTGTGATTAAAATCTTCCAACAAACAAAAGTCCAGAACCAGATGGCATCAGACGTGAATTCTATCAAACATTTAGACAAGAGCTAACACCCAATCTTCTCAAACTCTTCAGAAATTTTCAGGGGAAGGAACACTCCCAAACTCATTATATGAGGCCACCATCACCCTGATACCAAAACCAGACAAAGATACTACAGAAAAAGGAAATTAGAGACGAATATCACTGATTAGTATAGATGTAAAAATCCTCAACAAAATACTAGGAAACAGAATTGAACAACACATTAAAAGGATCATGCACCACGATCGGGTGGGGTTTATCCCAGGGATGCAAGAATTCTTCAATATACACAAATCAATCAATGTGATACACCATATTAACAAGTTGTAGAATAAAAATATGATCATCCCAATAGATGCAGGAGAAGCTTTCGACAAAATTCAACACCCATTTATGATTAAAAGTCTCCAAAAAGTGGGCATAGAGGGAATCTACCTCAACGTAATAAAGGCAGTATATGACAAACCCACAGCAAACGTCATTCTCAAGAGTGAAAAACTAAAAGCATTTCCTCTAAGATCAGGAACAAGACAAGGATGTCCACTCTCACCACTATTACTCAACATAGTTTTGGAAGTCCTAGACACAGCAATCAGAGAAGAAAAAGAAATAAAAGGAATACAAATTGGAAAAGAAGAAGTAAAATTGTCACTGTTTGCAAATGACACGATACTACACATAGTGAATCCTAAAGATGCCACCAGAAAACTACTAGAGCTAATCAATGAATTTGGTAAAGTTGCAGGATACAAAATTAATGCACAGAAATCTCTTGCATTCCTCTACACTAACAATGAAAGATCAGAAAGAGAAATTAAGGAAACAATCCCATTCGCCATTGCAACAAAAAGAATAAAATACGTAGGAATGAACCTACCTAAGGAGGTAAAAGACCTGTACTCAGAAAACTATAAGACACTGCTGAAAGAAATCAAAGATGATATAAACAGAGGGAGGTATAAACCATGTCCTTGGATTAGAAGAATCAATATTGTGAAAATGACTATACTACCCAAAGCAAGCTACAGATTCAGTGCAATCCCTATCAAATTACCAGTGGCTTTTTCTACAGAACTAGAACAAAAAAATCTTAAAATTTGTTTGGAGACACAAAAGACCCCGAATAGCCAAAGCAGTCTTGAGGGAAATTAAAAGAGCTGGAGGAATCAGACTTCCTGACTTCAGACTATACTACAAAGCTACAGTAATCAAGACTATATGGTACTGGCACAAAAACAGAAATATAGATCAATTGAACAAGATAGAAAGCCCAGAGATAAACCTACGTACCTATGGCTAACTCATCTATGACAAAGGAGGCAAAGATATACAATGGAGAAAAGACAGCCTCTTCAGTAAGTGGTGCTGGGAAAACTGGACAACTACACGTAAAAGAATGAAATCAGAACACTCCATAACACCATACACAAAAATAAACTCAAAATGGATTAGAGATCTAAATGTTAGACCAGACACTATAAAACTCTTAGAGGAAAACGTAGGCAGAACACTCTATGACATATATCACAGCAAGATCCTTTTTGACCCACCTCCTAGAGAAGTGGAAATAAAAACAAAAATAAACAAATGGGACCTAATGAAACTTCAAAGCTTTTGCACAGCAGAGGAAAACATAAGACGAAAAGACAACCCTCAGAATGGGAGAAACTGTTTTCAAATGAAGCAAATGACAAAGGATTAATCTCCAAAATTTACAAGCAGCTCGTGTAGCTCAATATCACAAACACAAACAACCCAATCCAAAAATGGGCAGAAGACCTAAATAGACATTTCTCCAAAGAAGATATACAGATTGCCAACAAACACATGAAAGGATGCTGAACATCACTAATCATTAGAGAAATGCAAATCAAAACTACCTTGAGGTATCAACTCCCAGCAGTCAGAATGGCAATCATCAAAAAATCTACAAACAATAAATGCTGGAGAGGCATTTACTGGAGAAAAGGGAACGCTCTTGCACTGTTGCTTGGTATAGCCACTAGAGAAAACAGTATAGAGGTTCCTTAAAAAACTAAAAATAGAAGTACCATACGACCCAGCAATCCAACTACTGGGCATTTGCCCTGAGAAAACCATAATTCAAAAAGAGTTATATACAACAATGTTCATTGCAGCTCTACTTACAATAGCCAGGACATGGAAGCAACCTAAGTGTCCATCGACAGATGAATGGATAAAGAAGATCTGGCACATATATACAATGGAATATTACTCAGCCATAAAAAGAAACAAAACTGAGTTATTTGTAGTGAGGTGGATAGACTTAGAGTCTGTCCTCCACAGTGAAGTAAGCCAGAAAGAGAAAAATAAATACCGTATGCTAACAGAGATATATGGAATCTAAAGAAAACAAAGTTTAAGAAGAACCTAGGGGCAGGACAGGATTAAGGACACAGACGTAGAGAAAGGACTTGAGGACACGGGGAGGGGGAAGGGTAAGCTGAGACGAAGTGAGAGAGTGCCATGGACATATATACATTACCAAATGTAACATCGATAGCTACTGGGAAGCAGCCACATAGCACAGGGAGACCACCTCGGTGCTTTGTGACCACCTAAACGGGTGGGATATGGAGGGTGGGAGGGAGATGCAAGAGGGAGGGGATACGGTGATATATGTATATGTATAATTGATTCACTTTGTTATACAGCAGAAACTAACACTCCATTGTAAAGCAATTATACTCCAATAAAGGTGTAAAAGGAAAAAAAAAAAAGAAAGCCCAGAGATAAACCTACACACCTATGGTCAACTAATCTATGACAGAGTAGGCAAGACTATACAATGGAGAAAAGACAGTGTCTTCAATCAGTGGTGCTGGGAAAAATGGACAGCTACATGTAAAAGAATGAAATTAGAACACCCCCTAACACCATACAGAAAAATAAATTCAAAATGGATTAGAGACCTTAATGTAAGACCAGACAGTATAAAACTCTTAGAGGAAAACATAGGAAGAATACTCTAACATAAATCACAGCAAGATCTTTTTTGATCCACCTCCTAGGGTAATGCCATAAAAAAGAAAACTAAACAAATGGGACCTAATGAAACGTAAAAGCTTTTGCAGAGCAATGGAAACTACAAACAAGACGAAAAGACAACCCTCAGAATGGGAGAAAATATTTGCAAACGAATCAATGGACAAAGGATTAATGTCCAATATATATAAACAGCTCATGCAGCTCAATATTAAAAAAACAAACAACCCAATACAAAAACGGGCAGCAGATCTAAATAGACATTTCTTCCAAGAAGACATAGAGATGGCCAAGACGCACATGAAAAGCTGCTCAACATCATTAATTATTAGAGAAATGCAAATCAAAACTACAATGAGGTATCACCTCACACCTGTTAGAATGGGCATCATCAGAAAATCTACAAACAACAAATGCTGGAGAGGGTGTGGAGAAAAGGAACCCTCTTCCACTATTGGTGGGAATGTAAATTGATACAGTCACTATGGAGAACCGTATGGAGGTTCCTTAAAAAACTAAAACTAGAATTACCATATGATCCAGCAATCCCATTACTGGGCATATACCCAGAGAAAACCATAAATTCAAAAGACACATTCACCACAATGTTCATTGCAGCACTATTTACAATAGCCAGGTCATGGAAGCAACCTAAATGCCCACAGACAGACGAATGGATAAAGATGTGGTACATATATAAAATGGAATATTACTCAGCCATAAAAAGGAATGAAATTGGGTCATTTGTAGAGACATCGATGGATCTAGAGACTGGCATACAGAGTGAAGTAAGTCAGAAAGAGAAAAACAAATATTGTATATTAATGCATATATGTGGAACCTAGAAAAATGGTACAGATGAACCGGTTTGCAGGGCAGAAATAGAGACACAGATGTAGAGAACAAATGTATGGACACCAAGAGGGAAAAGCCGTGGGGGGGGGGGTGGCGGTGGGAGGAGTTGGGAGATTGGGATTGACATGTATACATTTATATGTATAAAATAGATAACCAGTAAGAATGTGCTGTATAGAAAATAAATAAAATTAAGTTAAAAAATTAAAAAATAAATAAGATGTTTTAAAAAACGGAAAAAAGTTATTCCCTTCACATACATGTATTTATATGAATGAATTATTTCCATGCTTATATCTATAAGTACAAAAGAGGAATAAAATCTACCTTGAACCAAAAAAGAACAAAAACACAGAACCCACCAGTTATACAGAGGAAAACCCTATCAGGGCACTTGCTCCACTGGTAAACAATTCTGAAGTTGGTCAGAGGTGGGGAATCGTCTCGCATGCAGCCAGCAGCCCCCCACCCCGCAAGGAGCGTCCTCATTGCAAAGCTGGGGGACCGTGCCAAGGTGTCTGTGAGTAAACACGAGCTGAGCCCCAGGCCAGCTACTGCTAAACTGTTCCCACCCTTCTCAGGTAAAACACCTGAATATGCACAAGGACTTGAAAGCCTAGAGGAAGGGCCGTGGAGCCACACCAGCGACAGCACACCATCCGACTTGGTGCCTGCAGGCCAGCAAGGATTGTCCTGGCCCCGGGCGCTCTTCTGGAAGCTTTCCATTTCCCTGCCTGAGATACCCCTCCTGTCCAGGCCCCCACTGCTTTTTTCCTTCCTCACCTCTTCCCAGGGAGAAATTCCAGCGTAAGGTATGGGTGACACATCCTCTTCTTTAGCAGGTGGCAGCACAGCAACTCCTGCAGAAAGTCCAGCAGAGCCCACTCACACCGGGCCACCCACAAAGCCGTGGCCCCTCACTCCCACCCACCAGCCCAGCCCTGAGACTGCTGATGGGGCAGAGAATATGGCGTCAGGAAGAGCTGCAGGGGCTCTTGCTGCCTGGAGCCCTGTTTATATTGACCTCAACCCAGGCACACCTGGGGAGGGCTGGCCCGCACGGTCAGGCTGCCCAGGTCAACCAATCATCAACCCTCAGGAGCTCACAGTTGCAGAAAATGGAACTTGCTGAACCGGCCAGGTCCAAGGAACAGGTGTGGGCTCTTGAGAGTCAGGAGAGACAAGAGGCTGCAGCTCTGGCTTGTTTTCTAATCATTTTATCTGGCCCATGAGTGGGAGACAACTTCAAGAAAACCCTCTCCCAATGAGAGGAACCCAGGAGTCAGGGAGAGGAGGGGTGGTGGGTGGAGACAGAGGCCTGGTGCCCCAGCCGCAGTGGAAGTCTCTGGAAGACCAGGTGGAGGGAAGCCCCACAGAGTGACGCCGAGTGTCACAGACCCATCGGAGCTGCTGTTTGTTAGCTCAGGTCCTGTTCTTAGGTGCTCTGTGTCAGCTCTGAGTGACAGGTGAGCTGGGGGTGCTCTGCACTGAGGGCTATGTGCACAGTTCCTGTGTGCCCAGCCCTGCCAGGGTACCTGCCAAAGGGAGCTCTGTATCCTGGGAGGGGTCTGACCACAAGAGTCCCGTGGGCTGCTGGGTAGCTGCACAGGTGAGCTCCATATCCTCGGAGGGGCCTGACCACGAGAGCCCCGTGGGCTGCTGGGGACCTGGGAAAGGATGTCAGGACAGTCAGTGAAGCCACTGAGGATATACATCCAGTAGTTCCTAACCCCTACACCCTGCTGGTCATTCTACCATCCACCAGGACATGGTATTCTGTATTAGACTTCAATTATGCCTCATTCTGTATTCCATTAGTCCCAGAGTCACAAGAAATTTTGACTTCTGAGTGGCAGGACTCAACATACAACAAAAACAATACTGCTGGGCCGTCCTGCCCCAAGGGTTCAAAAATTCCCACACCATCTTTGGGGAAACGTTAGCTAAACACCTAAAAGTTCTACCTCTGGAAAAGGGAACCCTCCTTCAATATGCAGATGACATTCTGATCACCAGCCCTACTAAGGAGACCTCTGAACTACCTAGCCAATAAAGGATTGAAGGTGTCCAAGAAAAAGGCCTAAATATCACAGACTAAGGTGGCCTGCCTGGGCTCCATTACACAGAAGGTCGGAGAAGCCCATCCCAGGAAAGGGAAGAAACCATTTGCAGCCTTACCCCCTTCTAAAACTAGAAGACAGCTTAGGGTTTCCTGGGGAGGCCGGGGATTGTTGCATCTGGATCCCTAACTACAGTCTAATAGCTGGGCCTCTATATGAAACACTGAAAGGAAAAGATGATGATCCTTTCGAATAGAATCCAGAAGCGGCCTTTCAAGAATGCAAAGAGCAGTCAATTCAGACCCTTGCCCTGAAACTCCCTAATTTAGCTAAACCCTTTACATCCCCATAAACCCCATAGCCCCATGAGCTAAACTTTACATCCCCATAGAATGTGAATCGCCCTTGGAGTATTAGTGCAAAAACTGGGGCCACTTGAAATGGAACAATGCAAGAATGCCCTCCAGGTAGGATAAACTACGGTCACCAATGGCTTGGCCCACCGCCCCATCCGGCCAGGGTACTGGGGGTATGTAAGAACATGGAAATCAGCAACCCGCAAGGCCAGCTCCCTCCTAAGGGAAAAGGACCCCACGTGGTGATCCTAACCACCCACCATGCCCTGCAGTTGCAGGGGTCGCTCCGTGGGCACACTGACCTCGAGTGAGGAGGCCCTCCAACTCCAACCTCCAGTCAGACAACCGGGGGCAACGGGTCCCCATGACGACTCGTGTGACCATCACTTGACCTGGAGTTTCTCTCAGAAAACAAGAGTGTGCCCCAAAAGAGCAGACTACTGCTTGCAGGACTTACTGCACCCAGAGGGGAGCTAATAAGCTTGGCGGGGGAACCATATATCATGCTGTCACCATAGAAAAACCTACAGACACCGTGTTGACGGCGGCCAATAAGACCGGCTGGCCTCCTAGCTACTTCAAAAGGCCGTTGACTCAGTGGCCGTCATGGTCCTGGATCACCACCGACCCTGGACTGTCTGGGAGTTGAGCGGGCAGGGCTCTGACACTTGGTGTTGTTTGTACGTTAACTCAGGGGTCTAATTGAAGAAAGCGCAGACTACTGGTCAGAGCATCTAGGCCGGCAGAAACCGTCAGCCTAAGGGGGCCGAACAAATGTGGGGAGGGGTAAAACCAGCCCCCCAGCCTCTCTGCGCATCTCTTTCCTGGACCCTTAAAGGTCATTAGAATCTATAACACTTCCAATGCTGGTGCTCAGGCGGACGAGCAGTGAGGCAGGAGACCTGGGGACAATCAACCTCACCTGGAGGCTGCTGGGGAGAAGTTCTGCCCCTCCCCACAAGTGCGAGGACTCCCAACTCAGCACGAAGCAGTGAAAGAAGAGGGGTCTGCACCCACAGCGCCCCAAGAATGAGGAATAGGACAAAAGACAGAGGAGTGGTTTGTCACCGGCAAAGCCCATGAAAAATTCCTGGGAGACAAAAATAGAATCTGGGCAATAAAATAAAGTCTAACCTTTTTATCCTCTGTGCTTTGTCTAATTTCACGTGCTCCTAGGGTTCCGCATGCAGAGGTCCCACACCCAGCACTTCAGACCCGATTTCCTAATGCAGAATGGTTGGGTTGACATTTCAGCTCCCGGGGCCCCATGCAGACTCCACGACATAGAGCCTGAGCTGCAGCCAACCCGCCCCTCGAGAGCTCCACCCCTCCCTCCCACTGATGCTGCTGGGATCCCTACACAGCAGGTAAGCCCACAGCCCGTGGGGTAGTGCACGCTCTCATCTCTCCGTTCTCTGAAGAAAATATAAAATTTCCCTTGCTTCTGAACCAAACTCAGTCTCGATCTGTTGGCTCCAATGACACTGGGCAAGGGGAGCCTTGTTGGGGCCCACTCTGGTGGATCAGTCACAGAAATTGACAACATTGTAACATCAATGAACAGATGTGTGAGCAAAACTGTAATTAACATATAGCAGTGTATAAGCTTCGGGTAAAATAGGATGTTTCTGACACTTCCATTGGATATTTCCATCACTTTATATGGAGCACAGGGGCACTGCAATTCACCCGTTCCATAACCCTAACACTAACTCTAACCCTAATCCTAAACTGAACTCTTTACCTACACCTTACACTACACGGTACCCTAATCCTAATCCGTACACTAACAATAACGCATAACCTAACACGTACCCTAACCCTAACCCTGAAATGTACCCGATCCCTAACGCTAACCCTAACCCTGACCTTAAACCTAACCCTAACCCTAAACCTAATCCTAACCCGTACACTCACACTAACACGTACAATAACACTAATGCGTACCCTAACACTAACGCATACCCTAACACACACGCTCACCCTAAACCGTTGTCGTACCCTAAACTGTACCCTAAACCCTCCCCATTCCCTAAGCCTAACCCTAACACTATCCCTAACCTGAAGCCTTACCCTAAGCCGTCCCCTAATACTAACCCATACACTAACACTAACCTGTACCCTAACAAGTACACTAAGCCTAAACTGTTGTCGTACACTAACCTGTACCCTAAACCGTCCCCATTCCCTAACCCTAACCCTAACCCTCACCTGAAGCCTTACCCTAAACCATTTCCTAATCCTAACCCGTACACTAACACTAACCCATACCCTATCACGTACGCTAACCCTAAACTGTTGTCATACCCTAACCTGTACCTTAAACCACCCCCAACCCTAACCCTACCCCGAAGCTTTACCCTAAGATGTCCCCTAATCCTAACCTGTACACTAACACTCACCCGTACCATAGCACTTACGCTAAAGCTAAACTCTTGTCATACCCTAACCTTTACCCTAAACCATCCCCGTACCATAACACTAACCCTTACCCGAAACCTTACCCTAACCTGTCCCCTAATACTAATCCATACACTAACACTAACCCATACCCTAACACATACGCAAAACCTAAACCGTTGCCATAAACTAACTTGTACCCTAAACCATCCCCATTCCCTAACCCTAACACTAACCCTCACCTGAAGCCTTATCCTAAACCGT
Source organism: Grampus griseus (assembly GCF_964374135.1). Lineage (NCBI taxonomy): Eukaryota > Metazoa > Chordata > Mammalia > Artiodactyla > Delphinidae > Grampus > Grampus griseus. The sequence goes on along the minus strand of NW_028132433.1, from coordinate 15,198 downwards.
TCCCTAAACCTAACCCGTACACTAACACTAACACATACGCTAACCCTAAACCTTTGTCGTACCCGAACGTGTACCCTAAACCGTCCCCATTCCCTAAGCCTAACCCTAACACTATCCCTAACCCAAAACCTTGCCCTAAGCCGTCCACTAAACCTAACCTGTACACTAACACTAACCTGTACCCTAACAAGTACACTAACCCTAAACCGTTGTCATACCCTAAACTGTACCCTAAACCATCCCTGTTCCCTATCCCTAAACCTAACCCTAACACTAACCCTTACCCAAAGCCGTACCCTAAACCGTCCCGTAATCCTAACCTGTGCACTAACACTAACCCATACCCTAACACATACACTAAACCTAAACAGTTGTCGTACCCTAACCTGTACCCTAAACCGGCCCCGTTCCCTAACCCTAACACTAACCCTAATCCTTACACGAAGCCTTACCCTAACACGTCCCCTAATCCTAAACCGTACACTAACACTAACCCATACCCGAACACGTACACTAACCATAAAGTGTTGTCATACACGAACCTGTACCCTAACCTAAACTGTCCCCGTTCCCTAACCTTAAATCTTACCCTAAGCCTTACACTAAACCGTCCCCTAATCCTAACCCGAACGCTAACAGTAACCCATACACTAACACGTACGCTCACCCTAAACCATTGTCGTACCCTAACCTGTACCCTAAACCCTCCCCATTCCCTAAGCCTAACCCTAACACTATCCCTAACCCAGAGCCTTACCCTAAGCCATCCCCTAATTCTAACCCATACACTAACACTAACCTGTACCCTAACAAGTACCCTAACCCTAAATCGTGGTCATAATATAATCTGTACCCTAAACTGTGTCCGTTCCCTAACCCTTACCCAAAGCCTTACCCTAACCCGTCCCCTAATCCTAAACCGTACACTAACCCGTACCCTAACACGTACGCTATCCCTAAACTGTCCCCGTTCCCTAACTCTATCCCTAACCTAACCCTAACACTTACCGGAAGCCTTACACTAACCCATTCCCTATTCCTAACCCGTACACTAACGCTAATCCATACCCTAACACATACGCTAATCCTAAACTGTTATCGTACACTAACATGTACCCTAAACCATTCACGTTCCCTAACCCTAAACCGTTGTGGTACCCTAACCTGTACCCTAAACCATCCCAGTTCCCTAACCGTAACCCTAACCCTAAGCCTAACACTAACCCTTACCCAAAGCCTTACACTAACCCATCCCCTAATCCTAACCCATACACTAACACTATCCCATACCCTAACCTTAAACTGTTGTCGTACCCTAACCTGTACCCTAAACCGTCCCCTTCCCCTAACCCTAAACCCACTTATAGGCCTATCGCTCAGGAAAATTACAGTAACAAGACACAACCACCCCAAAGTTTAGGGCTGCTGTGTTTACAAGGGCCTCGACTACGGTATGACTTAAATATCCTAGAAAGAGAAAAAATGGATAAAGAAATTTTCGTACTTACGTACAATGGAATATCACTCAGCAATGAAGTCAATGTCATCAGGCCCGTAGAAGCATAATGAATGGATATAGGTACGATGATTCTAAGGAAATAAGTCACACAGAAAAAGAAACTTATGATAAGATATCACTTATAGAGGGAATGGAAACTTGGCTACACATGAACAGAATTACAAAACAGAACAGAGTCTCACATTTAGAAAACCAACTTATGCTTGCTTAAGGGGAAAGGTGAGTTGGGGTGCTGTGTAAAACCAGAGATTGAAATTAGCACAGATACCATTCCATAAGCCAAATATGTAACAGACAAGACCTACACCTTGCTCAACGAATTAGATTCAAAACGGCCTATTCACCGCAGAAGAATATATCGGAAAATAAGAATATTAAAACGTATGTATTTATATGTCTCCGTAAGAGAATGTAGTGTGTGTAGAGCAGCATACACAGCCGGTAAAATCAGCTAAACCCCATTATAAAAATAAATTTCAAAACCAAAACACAAAGCCAGTGAAGGAGAGAAAACTCTTAAATAATCGTTCAGGGCTTGTGATGAAACTTGGATTTACCACTTCTACACCCACAGCTGGGTGAGACATAAGGCAGGACATTTGGGGCTGAGAGGATTGGTGAGGTTTGGTGAGCAAATGCAGCCCCTTTGAAGTAATACTGCATGCTACCCATTCCATGGGTCCCAACTCTCCAGGTTGAAGGGATTCTTCCTACATCTAAAACATGCATGGGAAACCCAGAGGATGCTCCACTGTGTGATCGGGCAACGTTTCTAAAACGCATCTCATTCTTTGTACCTTGGTGCACGGATTCGCCATTCCAGACGCTTTACTAAAAATCTCCCCACGTGGAGAGTCACTGCCTTTAAACTCCTGTTTGGCACAGTTTGCAATTTCTGCGGAGGATGAAAGGGAATAGGGAGAACCAATGAGAGACTAGCTCTAGGTGTTTGGACGGTCACATTTTACTCTAATTTCCCACCAGGAAGAAGAATTAACAAAAGGCTCAGCGTGCCGTGACAAAATGAGAAGAGGGCCTGACGCAATCCTGCGGTTTTGCACCCAGCTCACAAAAAAGCGAGTTGAAAAAAGGAGCTCCGGGTCACTGCAATTCACAAACCTGCAGAGTTATACAGGACAGCTATCATCCAAAAATATATAGAGGTAAGGCTACGAAGAGGACTTGAAAGCATGGCAAAATTGCAGGAAATAGATTTCAGGAGGTAGATAGAAACACCATTTAAAGTATATGAAAAGCAGCAGAACTTCGACAATGATGCACTTGGCCAAAAAGTACATGTGCTTTTTTTGCTGAATACATGCAGGAAAAAAGCATACGCACTTTTTGTCGAAATAAGCAAGCCTGCAACGGAGATCTGCACTACAATGAAGTCTCACTTCCCATCGGTCAAAAGGGCCATCTAAAAAATGTGTAAAAACCAGAAAGGCAGGACAGGCCATGGAGAACTGGGAGCCTTGTTATGCTGATGGGGGGGATGTAAATTGCCAGCAGCCACTGTGGAGAAGTGTATGGTGTTTCCTGAAACATCTAAAAAACAAAGCTACAGAGACTCGGGCACTTCCACCTATGGCCCTATACCTTAGGAAATTTAAAATCAACAAGACACAGCCACCCGAAAGTTTAGGGCTGCTGTGTTTACAAGAACCTCAACAACGGTACAACTTAAATATCCCAGAAAGAGAAAAATGGATAAAGATGTTGTGGTACTTACGTACAATGGAATGTCACTCAGCAATGAAATCAATGTCATCAGGCCCGTAGCAGCATAATGAGTGGATTCAGGTACGATGATTCTGAGTGAAATATGTCACACAGAAAAAGAAACTAGTCATAAGATCACTTATAGAGGGAATGTAAACTTGGCTACACATGAACTAAATTACAAAACAGTACAGTCTCACATTTAGAAAACAAACTTTTGCTTGCTTAAGGGGAAAGATAAGTTGGGGTTCTGCATAAAACCAGAGATTGAAATTAGCACAGATACCGTTCCATAAGCCAGTAATAGACAAGATATACTCCTTCCTCAACGAAGTGGACTCAACACCCCATATTCAACGCAGAGGAACATGCCTGACTAGTAAGAATCTTAAAACGTATGTATTTGTAGGTCTCCGTAAGAGGACCAAGTGTGCATAGAGTGACATAAACACAGCAGTGAAAATCAGCTAAACCCCATTATAAAAATGAATTTCAAAAACAAAACACAAAGACAGTGAAAGAGAGAGAAATTCTTAAATAATTCGTTCAGGGCTTGTGATGAAACCTGGATTTACCACATCTACAACCACAGCTGGGTGAGACATAAGGCTGGACACTTGGGACTGAGAGGATTGGTGAGGTTCGGTGAGCAAATGCAGACCGTTTTAAGTAGTACTGCGTGTTACCCATTCCATGGGTCCCAACTCTCCAGGTTGAAGGGATTCTTCCTACAGCTAAAACATGCATGGGAAACCCAGAGGATGCTCCACTGTGTGATCGGGCAGGGTTTCTAAAACGTATCTCAGTATTCGTCCTCTGGTACTCGGGTTCGCCATTCCAGATGCTTTACTAACAATCTCCCCACTTGGAGAGTCAGTGCCTTTAACCTCCTGTTTGGCACACTCTGCAATTTCTGCGGAGGATGAACGGCAATAGGGAGAACCAATGAGAGACTTGCTGTAGGTGTTTGGAAGGGCACATTTCACTCTAATTTCCCACCAGGATGTAGAATTAACCAAAGACTCAGCGTGCCGTGCTGGAACCAGGCTAGGGCCTGAAGCAATCGTTTTGATTTGCGCCCAGCTCACAAAAAGCGAGCTGAAAAAAGGAGCTCAGGGGCACTGCAATTCATAAAACCTACAGAGTTATAAAGGACAACTATCGTCCAAAAATGTATTGAGGTAAGGCTGCGAAGAGGACTTGAAAGCAAGGCGCAATTGCAGGAAACAGATTTCAGGAGGTAGACTGGAATTGCATTTAAAGCATATGAAAAGCGGCTGATCTTCAGCAATGATGCACTTGGCCAAAAAGGGCGTATGCGTTTTTTCCTGAATATATTCAGGAAAAAACGCATACGCCCTTTTTGGCCAACCAAACAAGCGTGCAATGGAAATCCGCACTACAATGAAGTCTCACTTCCCACCGGTCAAAAGGGCCATCAGATAAAAGTGTAAAAACCAGAAAGGCAGGACAGGCCATGGAGAACAGGGAGCCATGTCATGCTGATGGGCGGGATGTAAATTGCCAACAGCCACTCTGGAGAAGTGTATGGTGTTTCCTGAAACATCTAAAAAACAAAGCTACAGAGACTCGGGCACTTCCACCTATGGCCCTATACCTTAGGAAATTTAAAATCAACAAGACACAGCCACCCGAAAGTTTAGGGCTGCTGTGTTTACAAGAACCTCAACAACGGTACAACTTAAATATCCCAGAAAGAGAAAAATGGATAAAGATGTTGTGGTACTTACATACAATGGAATGTCACTCAGCAATGAAATCAATGTCATCAGGCCCATAGCAACATAATGAGTGGATTCAGGTACGATGATTCTGAGTGAAATATGTCACACAGAAAAAGAAACTAGTCATAAGATATCACTTATAGAGGGAATGTAAACTTGGCTACACATGAACTAAATTACAAAACAGAACAGTCTCACATTTAGAAAACAAACTTTTGCTTGCTTAAGGGGAAAGGTAAGTTGGGGTGCTGCATAAAGCCAGAGATTGAAATTAGCACAGATACCGTTCCATAAGCCAGTAATAGACAAGATATACTCCTTCCTCAACGAAGTGGACTCAACACCCCATATTCAACGCAGAGGAACATGTCTGACTAGTAAGAATCTTAAAACGTATGTATTTGTAGGTCTCCGTAAGAGGATCAAGTGTGCATAGAGCGACATAAACACAGCAGTGAAAATCAGCTAAACCCCATTATAAAAATGAATTTCAAAAACAAAACACAAAGACAGTGAAAGAGAGAGAAATTCTTAAATAATTCATTCAGGGCTTGTGATGAAACCTGGATTTACCACATCTACAACCACAGCTGGGTGAGACATAAGGCTGGACACTTGGGACTGAGAGGATTGGTGAGGTTCGGTGAGCAAATGCAGACCGTTTTAAGTAGTACTGCGTGTTACCCATTCCATGGGTCCCAACTCTCCAGGTTGAAGGGATTCTTCCTACAGCTAAAACATGCGTGGGAAACCCAGAGGATGGTCCACAGTGTGATCGGGCAAGGTTTCTAAAACGTATCTCATTATTCGTCCTCTGGTACTCGGGTTCGCCATTCCAGATGCTTTACTAACAATCTCCCCACTTGGAGAGTCAGTGCCTTTAACCTCCTGTTTGGCACACTCTGCAATTTCTGCGGAGGATGAACGGCAATAGGGAGAACCAATGAGAGACTTGCTGTAGGTGTTTGGAAGGGCACATTTCACTCTAATTTCCCACCAGGATGTAGAATTAACCAAAGACTCAGTGTGCCGTGCTGGAACCAGACTAGGGCCTGAAGCAATCCTTTTGATTTGCGCCCAGCTCACAAAAAGCAAGCTGAAAAAAGGAGCTCAGGGGCACTGTAATTCATAAAACCTGCAAAGTTATAAAGGACAACTATCGTCCAAAAATATATTGAGGTAAGGCTGCGAAGAGGACTTGAAAGCAAGGCGCAATTGCAGGAAACAGATTTCAGGAGGTAGACTGGAATTGCATTTAAAGCATATGAAAAGCGGCTGATCTTCAGCAATGATGCACTTGGCCAAAAAGGGCGTATGCGTTTTTTCCTGAATATATTCAGGAAAAAACGCATACGCCCTTTTTGGCCAACCAAGCAAGCATGCAATGGAAATCCGCACTACAATGAAGTCTCACTTCCCACCAGTCAAAAGGGCCATCCGAAAAAAGTGTAAAAACCAGAAAGGCAGGACAGGCCATGGAGAATAGGGAGCCATGTCATGCTGATGGGCGGGATGTAAATTGCCAACAGCCACTCTGGAGAAGTGTATGGTGTTTCCTGAAACATCTAAAAAACAAAGCTACAGAGCCTAGGGCACTTCCTCTCATGGCCCTATAGCTTGGGAAAACTAAAAATCAACAAGACACAGCCAGCCCAAAGTTTAGGGCTGGTGTGTTTACAAAAACCTCGACTACTGTACAACTTAAATATCCCTGAAAGAGAAAAATGGATAAAGAAATTGCGGTACTTACGTACAATGAAATGTAACTCAGCCATGAAATCAATGTCATCATGTCCATAGCAGCATAATCAGTGGATTTTCGTACGATGATTCTAAGTGAAAGAAGTCCCACAGAAAAAGGAACTTGCTTTAACATATCACTTATAGAGGGAATGTAAACGTGGCTACACATGATCTGAATTACAAGACAGAACAGAGTCTCACATTTAGAAAACAACTTATGCCTGCTTAAGGGGACAGGTGAGTTGGGGTGATGCATAAAACCAGGGTTTGAAATTAGCTCAGATACGGTTCCTTAAACCAAATATGTAATAGACAAAACCTACTCCTTGCTCAATGAACTGGATTCAACACCCCCTATTCACCACAGAAGAATATACCTGACTAGTAAGAATCTTAAAACCTATGTATTTATATGTCTTCGTAAGGGAATCAAGGGTGTGTAGAACGGCATAAACACAGCAGTGGAAATCAGCTAAACCCCATTACAGAAATAAATTTCAAAAACAAAACACAGGGACTTCCCTGGTGGCACAGTGGTTGATAGTCCGCCTGCCAATGCGAGGGACGCGCGTTCGTGCCCCAGTCCGGGAAGATCCCACATGCCGCAGAATGGCTGGGCCCGTGAGCCATGGCCACTGGGCCTGCACATCCGGAGGCTGTGCCCCGCAATGGGAGAGGCTGCAACAGTGAGAGGCCTGCGTACCGCAAGAAAAAAAAAAAAAGACAAAACACCAGGACTGCAAAAGACAGAGGAATTCTTACAAAATTCGTTCAGGGGTTGTGATGCAACCTGGATTGACCACATCTACACCCACCGCCTGGTGAGACATAAGGCTGGACACTTGGGACTGAGAGGACTGGTGCGGCTGGGTGAGTGAATGCAGACCCTTTAAAGTAATACTGCATGCTACCCATTCCATGGGTCTCAACTCTCCAGGTTTAAGGGAATCTTCCTACAGCTAAAACATACATAGGAAAGCCAGAGGATGGTCCATTGTGTGATCAGGAAAGGTTTCTAAAATGCACGTCATTTTTCCTCTCCTGGTGCTCGTGTTCACCATTCCAACCTCTTTACTAACAACCTCGCCACTCAGAGAGTCAGCGCCTTTAACTTTCTCTTTCTCACAGTGTGCAAGTTGTGCAGAGGATGAAAGGAAACGGGGAGCAAATGAGAGATTTGGTGTAGGTGTTTGGTCAGGCACATTTCACTCTAATTTCCCATCAGGAAGAAGAATTAACCAAAGGCTTAGCCTGCCACCCCAGAACTAGAATAGGGCCTGAAGCAATCCTGCAGTTTTGTGGCCAGCTCACAGAAAAGGGAGTTGAAAGATGGAGCTCAGGGGCACTGCAGTTCACAAACCTGCAGAGTCATAAATGACAACTATCGGTTAAAAATATATTGAGTTAAGGCAAAGAGGATTCGAAAGCAAGGTAGAATTGCAGGAAACTGATTTCGAGAGGTCGATTGGAGTCACCTTTAAATCACATGAAAAGCAGCAGAACTTCGACAATGATGCAGTTGGCCAAAAAGTGCGTATGCGTTTGTTCCTGAATATATTCAGGATAAAACACATACGCACTTTTTGGCCAACCAGGCAAGCGGGAAATTCAAATCTGCACTACAAAGAAGTCTCATCCTAACACGTACCCTAATCCTATCCCGCTACCATACCCTAACCTGTACCTGAGACCGTACCCGTTCCCTAACCCTAAACCTAACCCTTACCCTAAGCTGTACACGAACACTAACCCATACGCTAACATGTACCCTAACAGTAACACATAGCCATACACTAAACTTTATCCTAACCCTACCCCATATCTTAACCCTTTCCCGAAACCGTACCATAACCCATACCCTAATCCTAACCCATCCCCTAACACTAACCCATAACCTAAACCATACCCTAATCCTAACCCATACACTAACACGTACCCTAACCCTAAGCCGTTGTCATACCCTAACCTGTATCCTAATCCATACCCATTCCCTGACCCTAACCCTAATACTTACACTATCCCATACCATAATCCTAACCTGTACACTAACACTAAACCGTACCCTAACACTTACCCTACTCCTAACCCGTGGTCATACCCTAAACTGTACCCCAAACCATACCCATTCCCTAACCCTAACCCTAAACCTTACCCTAAACCATACCTTAATCCTAACCCGTACACTAACACTAAACTTTACCCTAACACGTACCCTAACACTAACCCTTTGTTGTTCCCTATCCTCTACCCTAAACTGTACCCGTTCCTTAACACTAAACCTAACCCTAACCCGTACCTTAACCCATACCTAACACTAACCCATACACTAAACCTAACCATAACCCTGAACGTAAACCGTACCCTAATCCTAACCCGTACCCTAAAACTAACCCATACCCTAACCCGTACCCTAACACTAAACCATAGCCATACCCTAAACTGTACCCTAACACTAACCCATACCATAACCCTAACCCTAAACCATACTCTAAGCCGTACAATAATCCTAACCCGTATCCTAACCCTAAACCTTACCCTAAACCCTAATTCTTACCCCTAGATTTTGTTTTTCTGTATTTAAAAAAGTATTTTCTTGGGTTAAAACAAACTAGCAGAACAACAAAATAGGGGGCTTCCCTGGTGGTGCAGTGGTCGAGAATCTGCCTGCTAATGCAGGGGACACAGGTTCGAGCCCTGGTCTGGGAGGATCCCACATGCCGTGGAGCAACTAGGCCCATAAGCCACAACCAGTGAGCCCTCGCATCTGGAGCCTGTGCTCCGCAACAAGAGAGGCCGCGATAGTGAGAGACCCACGCACCGAGATGAAGAGTGGCCCCCCACTCGCCACAACTAGAGAAAGCCCTCACACGGAAACTCAGACCCAACACAACAAAAATAAATAAATAAATAATAAACTCCTACCACCCCCCAAAAAAAGAACAACAAAATAAAACAGAAAGTAACCTGAGTGTCCCTCAAAAAGCTAAGTCTGAAATAGTTGGTACTTTTGTTCTATGGACTGTTATGTAGCCTATAAAAAGTGTGAGAGCTAAATCTGTTTTTCTACAGTGAGAAGCATGATGTTCCAGATGTATAGAACACCTGGATAAAATGAGAAATCTACACATTATGCTGGTCGTTTCAGTAAATGGGAAAGGATGGCAAGTGGTAAAATATTAGCTTTTCCTTTAAATTTTTAAATTTCACTTGTTACAAAGAACTTCAATTATAATTGTAATTTAAAAAAGTAACAATGGAAATTTAAAAGAAAAAGTATGTATTGTGTGTTCAGTTACATTTCATAGAATTATGAAATGCTCCACCCTCTGGCCATTACCTGCAAAAGCAGCTTTAAAACCTATGCTAATTGTCACTTCATATGAACAAGTCCTGTAGGGCTGTAAAGGAAACCTGCCCTCATCATGTCTTGAGGGAGGTAAAGGCCAAAGTATTTCAAAATGTGGCACATATTTCAAGAGAACCATTTGAAGAACTAAGCTGTAATAACCGTTTGAAAAATAAAAGGACATGCCTGAAAGCTCAATTTCAAAGGATTATGAGACACATGCAAATCCAACCACACAGAGGTATCAGCTCACACCATTCAGAATAACCATCAGGAAAGAAACTACAAACGATCAATGCTGAAGAGGTTGTGGAGAAATGCATACCCTTAATTTGAAGTGGGACGTAACCTGGTAAGAGCCACTAATGGGAACAGAGTGGAGGTGCCTTTAAAAGGTAAACATTGAGCTACTATATGATCCAGCAGGCCCACTCCTGGGCCTATAACATAAGAAGACATAATTGGAAAGGCACAGGCAGGCAAATCTGTACTGCAGCAGTATTACAATAGCCAAGACATGGAAGCAACCGAAAGTCCATCAACAGATGGGTGGACAAAGAAGAACTGGTACATGTAGAGATGGAATATTAGCTCGGGAAAAAAATGAAACAATGCCATCTGCAGCACCATAGATGAGTCTAGAGGTAATCATGCAACTTGTAGTAAGTGAGAAAGTGAAAGACACCTAACGTATATCACCTATAGGTGTTACCTAAAAATTGATACCAATGAAGATATTTCCAGAGAGAAAGGCAATCACAGATTCATTGAACAAACTTATGGTTCCCCAAATGGAAAGGTGTGAGGATTGGATACATTACGATATTGGGGTTAACAGAGCTATACAAACACATGTGAACTATATAATCACCAAAGACCTACGGAATACCAAGAGAAGACTACTCAACATTGTGTCATAACCTACCTGGGAAAAGGTTCCAAAGAAGAATAGATATATGTATATGTGTGAAAGAACCACATCTTGCACACCTAGAACAAAAAAAAACATTGTAATCAAATTTGCTGCGATAAAAAATAAAAATTAAATTAAAAATATGAACAAGAAATAATGAGACATAAACATAAAGGAATTTTTCCTGGCACATTCCATTCTAACTTTCAACCTAGAACAGGACTTCCATTAAGGCTCTGTTGCCCTGCTAACCAGATTTGGTAAAGGAGAAATGCTGCTGCCTTGTGGCTGTTTCACACAACAGCAGCTTTAAACCAAAAGGTAATGGTCACTTAATATTCAAAGTATGTGCAGCACTGTAAAGGATACCGGGCCTCAAAAAATTCCTGGGGTCGTAAATCGACCAGAAAATTCAAAAGACGTCAACATTTCAAAAAGACAATGTCAAGAGGCATATTTTGCACACATTTTCCCTTTTCTTTTTCTTTTTGTTTAAAAAAATGCATGGAATAATGCTCAATATCAGGAACTAATAAAGCCATGCAAATGCAATCTACAAAAACGTTCACCTTACCACCGTCGGAATGATAATCAGCAAAATAGTCTACAAAACATGAATGTTGAAAGGGTTTTAGAGAACTCTGTACCCTCTAGCTGCTGCTGGGATGTAAACTGGTAACAGCCAGTAGTGCGAACAGAATGGCAGTGCGTTTAAAGTTAAAAATTGAGCTCATCACTCTGTAATAGCTTACACGGGAAAGGAACCAAAGATGAATAGATAGATACATAGATATAATGAACCAGATTCTGTACACCTAGAACAAACACAACATTTTTATCAAATTTGCTCTGATAATAAATAAAAATTAAATTTAAAAAACAAACAAGAGGTAAGGAGATATAAGCTCTTGGGGGTGTGCCCTGGCACATTCCACTCTAATTTGCAGCCTACTAACACGATTCCCAGGAAGCCTCTGTTGCCCAAAAACCCAGAGTTGGAAATGTAGAAATGCTGCCGCCTTGTGGCGGTCTCCCGCAAGAGCGGCTTTAAACCCACAGCTAATGGCCACTTAACATTCACAAGGACTCAGGGCTGTAAAGGACACCTGCCCTCAAAAAAGGTACTGAAGTGAGGGATGGCCAAAAAAATTCAAAAAAGGCAAAATTTTCAAGAAGGTAGTATGAAGCGGTAAGTTTGACTTACTCTCTTGTTAAAAAAAGGAAAATGGATAGAAGCTCAACCTCAGGAATTACTAGACTCATGCAAATGTAACCTACAAAAAGGTTTCAACTCACACCAGTTGACTGACCATCAGCAAAAAGTCTACAAAGAATAAATGCTGATGTGGTTTGAGAGAACTGTGTACCCTCTAGCTGCTGTGGGGATGTAAACTGGTAACAGTCAGTACTGAGAAAATAATGGAGGTACGTTTAAAGGTAAAAATTAAGCTACCATGTGATCTGGTAGGTCCTTTGATGTGCCTATCACCTGAGCAGACCCGAATGTAAAAGACACAGGCTGTCAAAACTGCACTACAGGAACATTTAACATAGCCAAGACCTGGAAGAAACCAAAATGTCCATGAACAGAAAAATGCACAAAGAGGAAGTGGTCCATGTACACAATGGAATATTAGCCATGGAAAACAATGAAACAGTGCCTTTGGCACCACCATATAGGCTGGTAAATGACACCTGCCCTCAAAAACAGTCCTGAGGTAAGGAATGGCCAACAAAATTCAAAACAGGCAAAATTTTCAAGAAGATAGTATGAAGACGTAAGTTTTACTCACTGCCTTCTAAAAAAGAGGAAAATGGATAAAAGCTCAACCACAGGAATTATTACACTCATGCAAATGTAATCTGCAAAAAGGTTTCAACTCACACAGGTCGACTGACCATCAACAAAAAGTCTACAAATAATAAATGCTGAAGTGTTTTTTGAGAACTGTGTACCCTCTAGCTGCTGGTGAGATGTAAAGTGATAAGAGCCAATAATGAGAACAGAAAAGAGCTGCGTTTAAACGTAAAAGGTGAGCTACCATTCGATGCAGCAGTCCCACCGCTGGGCCTCTCACCTGAGAAGACCAGAATCCGGAAGACAGAGGCTGCAAAAGCTGCACTGCAGCCTTATTCACAATAGCCAAGACATGGAAGCAACCTAAATGTCCATCAACAGATGAAAGGATAAAGAAGCGGTCCATGTACACAATGGAATATTAGCCATGGAAAACAATGAAACACTGCTCTTTGAGGTACCATAGATGAGCCTAGAGATAATCCCAGAACATGAGGTATGTTGGAAAGCAAAAGACATATATCCTATGATATCACTTATAGGTGTTACCTAACAACTGACAAAAATGGACATATTTCCACAGAGAAACACACACACAGACTTAGCAAACAAACTATGCTTATCTAAAAGCAAAGGTGGTGGCAATGGATAAATTAAGATTAGGTTTACCATACCTCTACAAATACAGATTAAGTACATATATCAAAAAGCCCGAGCACATAGCAAGGGAGGTGTACAGAACACTCTGTAATCCTTTACATGGGAAAAGGATCTGTACATGAATAGATATACATGATGTACGAATGAACCAGATTGTGTACACCTAGGACAAACTGTATTCTAATCATTACCCCGATTAAAACAATTAAAACAACGAACAAGAAGTAATGAGACATAAACTTCAGGGGCTTTTTCCTGGCACATTCCATTCTAATTTACAGCCTAGTAACAGGACTTCCAGAAAGGCTGTGCCGCCCTAATAAACAGATTTGGGAATGGAGAAATGCTGCCGCCTTGTGGCCGTTTCCCACAACACCAGCTTTAAACCCAGTGCTAATGGTCACTAAATAGTCACAATCATTGCAGGCCTATAAATGACACCTGCTGTCCAAAAAAATACTGGGGTCGAAAATCGACCACAAAATTCAAAAGAGGGCAACCTTCCAAGAAGACAATTTCAAGAGGTATATTGTACTCACGCTTTTTTTTCTAAATAAAAGACAAAGGTGTGGGAAAATGCTGAATGTTAGGAATTATTAAAGACATGCAAATCCAAATTACACAAACCTATCAGCTCACACCAGTCAGAATGGCCATGAGCAAACATTCTAAAAACAATAAATGCTGAATCCCTTGTGGAAAAATGCGTACCCTCGGGGTTAATTGGGACGTGGCAAGATCCACTAACGAAAACACAATGCAGGTACTTTGAAAAGGTTAACACTGAACTACCAGTCAATGAATCATACCCACAGTTGGGCCTATCACCTGAGAAAATGAGAATCAAAAGTCACAGGCTGGCAATACTGCACTCCAGCAATATTTACCATAGTCAACACTTGGAAGCAACGAAAATGTCCATCAACAGAGGAATGCACAAAGAAGAAGTGGTCCATGTACAGAATGGAATATTACTCCACTAAAAAATATAAATTAAATTTCAAAAACAAACAAAATAAGGAGACATCAGCTTTGGTGGGTTTATCTGGGCATATTCCACTCTAATTTATAACTGCGGAACACCACCGGCAGGAGGGTCTGTTTCCCTCGGTACCAGAGTGGGTAGAAATGCAGAAATGCTGCCATCCTCTGGCCGATACCTGCAACAGCAGCTTTGAAATCTGTACAAAGGGGCACTTCATATGCACAAGTACTGCAGGGATGCAAATGAAACCTGCCCTTAAAATGTCTTGAGGCAGGTAAAGGCCAAAATTTTTCAAAATGTGGCACATACTTCAAGAATACAATTTGAAGAAGTCACCAGCAATAACAGTTTGAAAAATAAAAGGACATGTCTGAAAGCTCAATTTCAAGGGAGTATGAGACACATGCAAATCCAACCACAAAGAGGTATCAGCTCACACCACTCAGAATAACCATCAGCAAAAAAATTACAAACACTCAATGCTGAAGAGGTTTTGGAGAAATGCATACCCTCAATTTGAAGTGGGACGTAACCTGGTAAGAGCCACTAATGGGAACAGAATGGAGGTGCTTTTAAAAGGTAAACCTTGAGCTACTATATGATCCACGAGGCCCACTTCTCGGGGGTGGGCCTGGTGGATCAACCCTAAGAAGACAGAATTGGAAAGACACAGGCAGGCAAATCTGCACTGTAGAAGTATTACAATAGCCAAGACATGGAAGCAACCAAAACGTCCATCAAGAGATGAGTGGACAAAGAAGAAGTGG
>NW_028132434.1:0-31872 GCF_964374135.1 Grampus griseus | reverse complement strand
CCCCCTAAAGCGTTGTCGTACCCTCACCTGGACCCTAAACCGTCCCCGTCCCCTAACCCTAACCCTAGCCCGAACCCTAACCCTAACCCTTCCCCGAAGCCTGACCCTCACCCGTCCCCTAATCCTAACCCGTACGCTGACACTAACCCGCGCCCTCACACGTACGCTCCCCCTAAAGCGTTGTCGTACCCTCACCTGGACCCTAAACCGTCCCCGTCCCCTAACCCTAACCCTAGCCCGAACCCTAACCCTAACCCTTCCCCGAAGCCTGACCCTCACCCGTCCCCTAATCCTAACCCGTACGCTGACACTAACCGCGCCCTCACACGTACGCTCCCCCTAAAGCGTTGTCGTACCCTCACCTGGACCCTAAACCGTCCCCGTCCCCTAACCCTAACCCTAGCCCGAACCCTAACCCTAACCCTTCCCCGAAGCCTGACCCTCACCCGTCCCCTAATCCTAACCCGTACGCTGACACTAACCCGCGCCCTCACACGTACGCTCCCCCTAAAGCGTTGTCGTACCCTCACCTGGACCCTAAACCGTCCCCGTCCCCTAACCCTAACCCTAGCCCGAACCCTAACCCTAACCCTTCCCCGAAGCCTGACCCTCACCCGTCCCCTAATCCTAACCCGTACGCTGACACTAACCCGCGCCCTCACACGTACGCTCCCCCTAAAGCGTTGTCGTACCCTCACCTGGACCCTAAACCGTCCCCGTCCCCTAACCCTAACCCTAGCCCGAACCCTAACCCTAACCCTGCCCCGAAGCCTGACCCTCACCCGTCCCCTAATCCTAACCCGTACGCTGACACTAACCCGCGCCCTCACACGTACGCTCCCCCTAAAGCGTTGTCGTACCCTCACCTGGACCCTAAACCGTCCCCGTCCCCTAACCCTAACCCTAGCCCGAACCCTAACCCTAACCCTTCCCCGAAGCCTGACCCTCACCCGTCCCCTAATCCTAACCCGTACGCTGACACTAACCCGCGCCCTCACACGTACGCTCCCCCTAAAGCGTTGTCGTACCCTCACCTGGACCCTAAACCGTCCCCGTCCCCTAACCCTAACCCTAGCCCGAACCCTAACCCTAACCCTTCCCCGAAGCCTGACCCTCACCCGTCCCCTAATCCTAACCCGTACGCTGACACTAACCCGCGCCCTCACACGTACGCTCCCCCTAAAGCGTTGTCGTACCCTCACCTGGACCCTAAACCGTCCCCGTCCCCTAACCCTAACCCTAGCCCGAACCCTAACCCTAACCCTTCCCCGAAGCCTGACCCTCACCCGTCCCCTAATCCTAACCCGTACGCTGACACTAACCCGCGCCCTCACACGTACGCTCCCCCTAAAGCGTTGTCGTACCCTCACCTGGACCCTAAACCGTCCCCGTCCCCTAACCCTAACCCTAGCCCGAACCCTAACCCTAACCCTTCCCCGAAGCCTGACCCTCACCCGTCCCCTAATCCTAACCCGTACGCTGACACTAACCCGCGCCCTCACACGTACGCTCCCCCTAAAGCGTTGTCGTACCCTCACCTGGACCCTAAACCGTCCCCGTCCCCTAACCCTAACCCTAGCCCGAACCCTAACCCTAACCCTTCCCCGAAGCCTGACCCTCACCCGTCCCCTAATCCTAACCCGTACGCTGACACTAACCCGCGCCCTCACACGTACGCTCCCCCTAAAGCGTTGTCGTACCCTCACCTGGACCCTAAACCGTCCCCGTCCCCTAACCCTAACCCTAGCCCGAACCCTAACCCTAACCCTTCCCCGAAGCCTGACCCTCACCCGTCCCCTAATCCTAACCCGTACGCTGACACTAACCCGCGCCCTCACACGTACGCTCCCCCTAAAGCGTTGTCGTACCCTCACCTGGACCCTAAACCGTCCCCGTCCCCTAACCCTAACCCTAGCCCGAACCCTAACCCTAACCCTTCCCCGAAGCCTGACCCTCACCCGTCCCCTAATCCTAACCCGTACGCTGACACTAACCCGCGCCCTCACACGTACGCTCCCCCTAAAGCGTTGTCGTACCCTCACCTGGACCCTAAACCGTCCCCGTCCCCTAACCCTAACCCTAGCCCGAACCCTAACCCTAACCCTTCCCCGAAGCCTGACCCTCACCCGTCCCCTAATCCTAACCCGTACGCTGACACTAACCCGCGCCCTCACACGTACGCTCCCCCTAAAGCGTTGTCGTACCCTCACCTGGACCCTAAACCGTCCCCGTCCCCTAACCCTAACCCTAGCCCGAACCCTAACCCTAACCCTTCCCCGAAGCCTGACCCTCACCCGTCCCCTAATCCTAACCCGTACGCTGACACTAACCCGCGCCCTCACACGTACGCTCCCCCTAAAGCGTTGTCGTACCCTCACCTGGACCCTAAACCGTCCCCGTCCCCTAACCCTAACCCTAGCCCGAACCCTAACCCTAACCCTTCCCCGAAGCCTGACCCTCACCCGTCCCCTAATCCTAACCCGTACGCTGACACTAACCCGCGCCCTCACACGTACGCTCCCCCTAAAGCGTTGTCGTACCCTCACCTGGACCCTAAACCGTCCCCGTCCCCTAACCCTAACCCTAGCCCGAACCCTAACCCTAACCCTTCCCCGAAGCCTGACCCTCACCCGTCCCCTAATCCTAACCCGTACGCTGACACTAACCCGCGCCCTCACACGTACGCTCCCCCTAAAGCGTTGTCGTACCCTCACCTGGACCCTAAACCGTCCCCGTCCCCTAACCCTAACCCTAGCCCGAACCCTAACCCTAACCCTTCCCCGAAGCCTGACCCTCACCCGTCCCCTAATCCTAACCCGTACGCTGACACTAACCCGCGCCCTCACACGTACGCTCCCCCTAAAGCGTTGTCGTACCCTCACCTGGACCCTAAACCGTCCCCGTCCCCTAACCCTAACCCTAGCCCGAACCCTAACCCTAACCCTTCCCCGAAGCCTGACCCTCACCCGTCCCCTAATCCTAACCCGTACGCTGACACTAACCCGCGCCCTCACACGTACGCTCCCCCTAAAGCGTTGTCGTACCCTCACCTGGACCCTAAACCGTCCGTCCGTCCCCTAACCCTAACCCTAGCCCGAACCCTAACCCTAACCCTTCCCCGAAGCCTGACCCTCACCCGTCCCCTAATCCTAACCCGTACGCTGACACTAACCCGCGCCCTCACACGTACGCTCCCCCTAAAGCGTTGTCGTACCCTCACCTGGACCCTAAACCGTCCCCGTCCCCTAACCCTAACCCTAGCCCGAACCCTAACCCTAACCCTTCCCCGAAGCCTGACCCTCACCCGTCCCCTAATCCTAACCCGTACGCTGACACTAACCCGCGCCCTCACACGTACGCTCCCCCTAAAGCGTTGTCGTACCCTCACCTGGACCCTAAACCGTCCCCGTCCCCTAACCCTAACCCTAGCCCGAACCCTAACCCTAACCCTTCCCTGAAGCCTGACCCTCACCCGTCCCCTAATCCTAACCCGTACGCTGACACTAACCCGCGCCCTCACACGTACGCTCCCCCTAAAGCGTTGTCGTACCCTCACCTGGACCCTAAACCGTCCCCGTCCCCTAACCCTAACCCTAGCCCGAACCCTAACCCTAACCCTTCCCCGAAGCCTGACCCTCACCCGTCCCCTAATCCTAACCCGTACGCTGACACTAACCCGCGCCCTCACACGTACGCTCCCCCTAAAGCGTTGTCGTACCCTCACCTGGACCCTAAACCGTCCCCGTCCCCTAACCCTAACCCTAGCCCGAACCCTAACCCTAACCCTTCCCCGAAGCCTGACCCTCACCCGTCCCCTAATCCTAACCCGTACGCTGACACTAACCCGCGCCCTCACACGTACGCTCCCCCTAAAGCGTTGTCGTACCCTCACCTGGACCCTAAACCGTCCCCGTCCCCTAACCCTAACCCTAGCCCGAACCCTAACCCTAACCCTTCCCCGAAGCCTGACCCTCACCCGTCCCCTAATCCTAACCCGTACGCTGACACTAACCCGCGCCCTCACACGTACGCTCCCCCTAAAGCGTTGTCGTACCCTCACCTGGACCCTAAACCGTCCCCGTCCCCTAACCCTAACCCTAGCCCGAACCCTAACCCTAACCCTTCCCCAAAGCCTGACCCTCACCCGTCCCCTAATCCTAACCCGTACGCTGACACTAACCCGCGCCCTCACACGTACGCTCCCCCTAAAGCGTTGTCGTACCCTCACCTGGACCCTAAACCGTCCCCGTCCCCTAACCCTAACCCTAGCCCGAACCCTAACCCTAACCCTTCCCCGAAGCCTGACCCTCACCCGTCCCCTAATCCTAACCCGTACGCTGACACTAACCCGCGCCCTCACACGTACGCTCCCCCTAAAGCGTTGTCGTACCCTCACCTGTACCCTAAACCATCCCCGTCCCCTAACCCTAACCCTAGCCCGAACCCTAACCCTAACCCTGCCCCGAAGCCTGACCCTCACCCGTCCCCTAATCCTAACCCGTACGCTGACACTAACCCGGGCCCTCACACGTACGCTCCCCCTAAAGCGTTGTCGTACCCTCACCTGGACCCTAAACCGTCCCCGTCCCCTAACCCTAACCCTAGCCCGAACCCTAACCCTAACCCTTCCCCGAAGCCTGACCCTCACCCGTCCCCTAATCCTAACCCGTACGCTGACACTAACCCGCGCCCTCACACGTACGCTCCCCCTAAAGCGTTGTCGTACCCTCACCTGGACCCTAAACCGTCCCCGTCCCCTAACCCTAACCCTAGCCCGAACCCTAACCCTAACCCTTCCCCGAAGCCTGACCCTCACCCGTCCCCTAATCCTAACCCGTACGCTGACACTAACCCGCGCCCTCACACGTACGCTCCCCCTAAAGCGTTGTCGTACCCTCACCTGGACCCTAAACCGTCCCCGTCCCCTAACCCTAACCCTAGCCCGAACCCTAACCCTAACCCTTCCCCGAAGCCTGACCCTCACCCGTCCCCTAATCCTAACCCGTACGCTGACACTAACCCGCGCCCTCACACGTACGCTCCCCCTAAAGCGTTGTCGTACCCTCACCTGGACCCTAAACCGTCCCCGTCCCCTAACCCTAACCCTAGCCCGAACCCTAACCCTAACCCTTCCCCGAAGCCTGACCCTCACCCGTCCCCTAATCCTAACCCGTACGCTGACACTAACCCGCGCCCTCACACGTACGCTCCCCCTAAAGCGTTGTCGTACCCTCACCTGGACCCTAAACCGTCCCCGTCCCCTAACCCTAACCCTAGCCCGAACCCTAACCCTAACCCTTCCCCGAAGCCTGACCCTCACCCGTCCCCTAATCCCAACCCGTACGCTGACACTAACCCGCGCCCTCACACGTACGCTCCCCCTAAAGCGTTGTCGTACCCTCACCTGGACCCTAAACCGTCCCCGTCCCCTAACCCTAACCCTAGCCCGAACCCTAACCCTAACCCTTCCCCGAAGCCTGACCCTCACCCGTCCCCTAATCCTAACCCGTACGCTGACACTAACCCGCGCCCTCACACGTACGCTCCCCCTAAAGCGTTGTCGTACCCTCACCTGGACCCTAAACCGTCCCCGTCCCCTAACCCTAACCCTAGCCCGAACCCTAACCCTAACCCTGCCCCGAAGCCTGACCCTCACCCGTCCCCTAATCCTAACCCGTACGCTGACACTAACCCGCGCCCTCACACGTACGCTCCCCCTAAAGCGTTGTCGTACCCTCACCTGGACCCTAAACCGTCCCCGTCCCCTAACCCTAACCCTAGCCCGAACCCTAACCCTAACCCTTCCCCGAAGCCTGACCCTCACCCGTCCCCTAATCCTAACCCGTACGCTGACACTAACCCGGGCCCTCACACGTACGCTCCCCCTAAAGCGTTGTCGTACCCTCACCTGGACCCTAAACCGTCCCCGTCCCCTAACCCTAACCCTAGCCCGAACCCTAACCCTAACCCTTCCCCGAAGCCTGACCCTCACCCGTCCCCTAATCCTAACCCGTACGCTGACACTAACCCGCCCCCTCACAAGTACGCTCCCCCTAAAGCGTTGTCGTACCCTCACCTGGACCCTAAACCGTCCCCGTCCCCTAACCCTAACCCTAGCCCGAACCCTAACCCTAACCCTTCCCCGAAGCCTGACCCTCACCCGTCCCCTAATCCTAACCCGTACGCTGACACTAACCCGCGCCCTCACACGTACGCTCCCCCTAAAGCGTTGTCGTACCCTCACCTGGACCCTAAACCGTCCCCGTCCCCTAACCCTAACCCTAGCCCGAACCCTAACCCTAACCCTTCCCCGAAGCCTGACCCTCACCCGTCCCCTAATCCTAACCCGTACGCTGACACTAACCCGCGCCCTCACACGTACGCTCCCCCTAAAGCGTTGTCGTACCCTCACCTGGACCCTAAACCGTCCCCGTCCCCTAACCCTAACCCTAGCCCGAACCCTAACCCTAACCCTTCCCCGAAGCCTGACCCTCACCCGTCCCCTAATCCTAACCCGTACGCTGACACTAACCCGCGCCCTCACACGTACGCTCCCCCTAAAGCGTTGTCGTACCCTCACCTGGACCCTAAACCGTCCCCATCCCCTAACCCTAACCCTAGCCCGAACCCTAACCCTAACCCTTCCCCGAAGCCTGACCCTCACCCGTCCCCTAATCCTAACCCGTACGCTGACACTAACCCGCGCCCTCACACGTACGCTCCCCCTAAAGCGTTGTCGTACCCTCACCTGGACCCTAAACCGTCCCCGTCCCCTAACCCTAACCCTAGCCCGAACCCTAACCCTAACCCTTCCCCGAAGCCTGACCCTCACCCGTCCCCTAATCCTAACCCGTACGCTGACACTAACCCGCGCCCTCACACGTACGCTCCCCCTAAAGCGTTGTCGTACCCTCACCTGGACCCTAAACCGTCCCCGTCCCCTAACCCTAACCCTAGCCCGAACCCTAACCCTAACCCTTCCCCGAAGCCTGACCCTCACCCGTCCCCTAATCCTAACCCGTACGCTGACACTAACCCGCGCCCTCACACGTACGCTCCCCCTAAAGCGTTGTCGTACCCTCACCTGGACCCTAAACCGTCCCCGTCCCCTAACCCTAACCCTAGCCCGAACCCTAACCCTAACCCTTCCCCGAAGCCTGACCCTCACCCGTCCCCTAATCCTAACCCGTACGCTGACACTAACCCGCGCCCTCACACGTACGCTCCCCCTAAAGCGTTGTCGTACCCTCACCTGGACCCTAAACCGTCCCCGTCCCCTAACCCTAACCCTAGCCCGAACCCTAACCCTAACCCTTCCCCGAAGCCTGACCCTCACCCGTCCCCTAATCCTAACCCGTACGCTGACACTAACCCGCGCCCTCACACGTACGCTCCCCCTAAAGCGTTGTCGTACCCTCACCTGGACCCTAAACCGTCCCCGTCCCCTAACCCTAACCCTAGCCCGAACCCTAACCCTAACCCTTCCCCGAAGCCTGACCCTCACCCGTCCCCTAATCCTAACCCGTACGCTGACACTAACCCGCGCCCTCACACGTACGCTCCCCCTAAAGCGTTGTCGTACCCTCACCTGGACCCTAAACCGTCCCCGTCCCCTAACCCTAACCCTAGCCCGAACCCTAACCCTAACCCTTCCCCGAAGCCTGACCCTCACCCGTCCCCTAATCCTAACCCGTACGCTGACACTAACCCGCGCCCTCACACGTACGCTCCCCCTAAAGCGTTGTCGTACCCTCACCTGGACCCTAAACCGTCCCCGTCCCCTAACCCTAACCCTAGCCCGAACCCTAACCCTAACCCTTCCCCGAAGCCTGACCCTCACCCGTCCCCTAATCCTAACCCGTACGCTGACACTAACCCGCGCCCTCACACGTACGCTCCCCCTAAAGCATTGTCGTACCCTCACCTGGACCCTAAACCGTCCCCGTCCCCTAACCCTAACCCTAGCCCGAACCCTAACCCTAACCCTTCCCCGAAGCCTGACCCTCACCCGTCCCCTAATCCTAACCCGTACGCTGACACTAACCCGCGCCCTCACATGTACGCTCCCCCTAAAGCATTGTCGTACCCTCACCTGGACCCTAAACCGTCCCCGTCCCCTAACCCTAACCCTAGCCCGAACCCTAACCCTAACCCTTCCCCGAAGCCTGACCCTCACCCGTCCCCTAATCCTAACCCGTACGCTGACACTAACCCGCGCCCTCACACGTACGCTCCCCCTAAAGCGTTGTCGTACCCTCACCTGGACCCTAAACCGTCCCCGTCCCCTAACCCTAACCCTAGCCCGAACCCTAACCCTAACCCTGCCCCGAAGCCTGACCCTCACCTGTCCCCTAATCCTAACCCGTACGCTGACACTAACCCGCGCCCTCACACGTACGCTCCCCCTAAAGCGTTGTCGTACCCTCACCTGGACCCTAAACCGTCCCCGTCCCCTAACCCTAACCCTAGCCCGAACCCTAACCCTAACCCTTCCCCGAAGCCTGACCCTCACCCGTCCCCTAATCCTAACCCGTACGCTGACACTAACCCGCGCCCTCACACGTACGCTCCCCCTAAAGCGTTGTCGTACCCTCACCTGGACCCTAAACCGTCCCCGTCCCCTAACCCTAACCCTAGCCCGAACCCTAACCCTAACCCTTCCCCGAAGCCTGACCCTCACCCGTCCCCTAATCCTAACCCGTACGCTGACACTAACCCGCCCCCTCACACGTACGCTCCCCCTAAAGCGTTGTCGTACCCTCACCTGGACCCTAAACCGTCCCCGTCCCCTAACCCTAACCCTAGCCCGAACCCTAACCCTAACCCTTCCCCGAAGCCTGACCCTCACCCGTCCCCTAATCCTAACCCGTACGCTGACACTAACCCGCGCCCTCACACGTACGCTCCCCCTAAAGCGTTGTCGTACCCTCACCTGGACCCTAAACCGTCCCCGTCCCCTAACCCTAACCCTAGCCCGAACCCTAACCCTAACCCTGCCCCGAAGCCTGACCCTCACCCGTCCCCTAATCCTAACCCGTACGCTGACACTAACCCGCGCCCTCACACGTACGCTCCCCCTAAAGCGTTGTCGTACCCTCACCTGGACCCTAAACCGTCCCCGTCCCCTAACCCTAACCCTAGCCCGAACCCTAACCCTAACCCTTCCCCGAAGCCTGACTCTCACCCGTCCCCTAATCCTAACCCGTACGCTGACACTAACCCGCGCCCTCACACGTACGCTCCCCCTAAAGCGTTGTCGTACCCTCACCTGGACCCTAAACCGTCCCCGTCCCCTAACCCTAACCCTAGCCCGAACCCTAACCCTAACCCTGCCCCGAAGCCTGACCCTCACCCGTCCCCTAATCCTAACCCGTACGCTGACACTAACCCGGGCCCTCACACGTACGCTCCCCCTAAAGCGTTGTCGTACCCTCACCTGGACCCTAAACCGTCCCCGTCCCCTAACCCTAACCCTAGCCCGAACCCTAACCCTAACCCTTCCCCGAAGCCTGACCCTCACCCGTCCCCTAATCCTAACCCGTACGCTGACACTAACCCGCGCCCTCACACGTACGCTCCCCCTAAAGCGTTGTCGTACCCTCACCTGGACCCTAAACCGTCCCCGTCCCCTAACCCTAACCCTAGCCCGAACCCTAACCCTAACCCTTCCCCGAAGCCTGACTCTCACCCGTCCCCTAATCCTAACCCGTACGCTGACACTAACCCGCGCCCTCACACGTACGCTCCCCCTAAAGCGTTGTCGTACCCTCACCTGGACCCTAAACCGTCCCCGTCCCCTAACCCTAACCCTAGCCCGAACCCTAACCCTAACACTTCCCCGAAGCCTGACCCTCACCCGTCCCCTAATCCTAACCCGTACGCTGACACTAACCCGCGCCCTCACACGTACGCTCCCCCTAAAGCGTTGTCGTACCCTCACCTGGACCCTAAACCGTCCCCGTCCCCTAACCCTAACCCTAGCCCGAACCCTAACCCTAACCCTTCCCCGAAGCCTGACCCTCACCCGTCCCCTAATCCTAACCCGTACGCTGACACTAACCCGGGCCCTCACACGTACGCTCCCCCTAAAGCGTTGTCGTACCCTCACCTGGACCCTAAACCGTCCCCGTCCCCTAACCCTAACCCTAGCCCGAACCCTAACCCTAACCCTTCCCCGAAGCCTGACCCTCACCTGTCCCCTAATCCTAACCCGTACGCTGACACTAACCCGCGCCCTCACACGTACGCTCCCCCTAAAGCGTTGTCGTACCCTCACCTGGACCCTAAACCGTCCCCGTCCCCTAACCCTAACCCTAGCCCGAACCCTAACCCTAACCCTTCCCCGAAGCCTGACCCTCTCCCGTCCCCTAATCCTAACCCGTACGCTGACACTAACCCGCGCCCTCACACGTACGCTCCCCCTAAAGCGTTGTCGTACCCTCACCTGGACCCTAAACCGTCCCCGTCCCCTAACCCTAACCCTAGCCCGAACCCTAACCCTAACCCTTCCCCGAAGCCTGACCCTCACCCGTCCCCTAATCCTAACCCGTACGCTGACACTAAACCGCGCCCTCACACGTACGCTCCCCCTAAAGCGTTGTCGTACCCTCACCTGGACCCTAAACCGTCCCCGTCCCCTAACACTAACCCTAGCCCGAACCCTAACCCTAACCCTGCCCCGAAGCCTGACCCTCACCCGTCCCCTAATCCTAACCCGTACGCTGACACTAACCCGCGCCCTCACACGTACGCTCCCCCTAAAGCGTTGTCGTACCCTCACCTGGACCCTAAACCGTCCCCGTCCCCTAACCCTAACCCAAGCCCGAACCCTAACACTAACCCTGCCCCGAAGCCTGACCCTCACCCGTCCCCTAATCCTAACCCGTACGCTGACACTAACCCGAGCCCTCACACGTACGCTCCCCCTAAAGCGTTGTCGTACCCTCACCTGGACCCTAAACCGTCCCCGTCCCCTAACCCTAACCCTAGCCCGAACCCTAACCCTAACCCTTCCCCGAAGCCTGACCCTCACCCGTCCCCTAATCCTAACCCGTACGCTGACACTAACCCGCCCCCTCACACGTACGCTCCCCCTAAAGCGTTGTCGTACCCTCACCTGGACCCTAAACCGTCCCCGTCCCCTAACCCTAACCGTAGCCCGAACCCTAACCCTAACCCTTCCCCGAAGCCTGTCACTCACCCGTCCCCTAATCCTAACCCGTACGCTGACACTAACCCGCGCCCTCACACGTACGCTCCCCCTAAAGCGTTGTCGTACCCTCACCTGGACCCTAAAGCGTCCCCGTCCCCTAACCCTAACCCTAGCCCGAACCCTAACCCTAACCCTTCCCCGAAGCCTGACCCTCACCCGTCCCCTAATCCTAACCCGTACGCTGACACTAACCCGCGCCCTCACACGTACGCTCCCCCTAAAGCGTTGTCGTACCCTCACCTGGACCCTAAACCGTCCCCATCCCCTAACCCTAACCCTAGCCCGAACCCTAACCCTAACCCTTCCCCGAAGCCTGACCCTCACCCGTCCCCTAATCCTAACCCGTACGCTGACACTAACCCGCACCCTCACACGTACGCTCCCCCTAAAGCGTTGTCGTACCCTCACCTGGACCCTAAACCGTCCCCGTCCCCTAACCCTAACCCTAGCCCGAACCCTAACCCTAACCCTTCCCCGAAGCCTGACCCTCACCCGTCCCCTAATCCTAACCTGTACGCTGACACTAACCCGCGCCCTCACACGTACGCTCCCCCTAAAGCGTTGTCGTACCCTCACCTGGACCCTAAACCGTCCCCGTCCCCTAACCCTAACCCTAGCCCGAACCCTAACCCTAACCCTTCCCCGAAGCCTGACCCTCACCCGTTCCCTAATCCTAACCCGTACGCTGACACTAACCCGTGCCCTCACACGTACGCTCCCCCTAAAGCGTTGTCGTACCCTCACCTGGACCCTAAACCGTCCCCGTCCCCTAACCCTAACCCTAGCCCAAACCCTAACCCTAACCCTTCCCCGAAGCCTGACCCTCACCCGTCCCCTAATCCTAACCCGTACGCTGACACTAACCCGCGCCCTCACACGTACGCTCCCCCTAAAGCGTTGTCGTACCCTCACCTGGACCCTAAACCGTCCCCGTCCCCTAACCCTAACCCTAGCCCGAACCCTAACCCTAACCCTTCCCCGAAGCCTGACCCTCACCCGTCCCCTAATCCTAACCCGTACGCTGACACTAACCCGCGCCCTCACACGTACGCTCCCCCTAAAGCGTTGTCGTACCCTCACCTGGACCCTAAACCGTCCCCGTCCCCTAACCCTAACCCTAGCCCGAACCCTAACCCTAACCCTTCCCCGAAGCCTGACCCTCACCCGTCCCCTAATCCTAACCCGTACGCTGACACTAACCCGCGCCCTCACACGTACGCTCCTCCTAAAGCGTTGTCGTACCCTCACCTGGACCCTAAACCGTCCCCGTCCCCTAACCCTAACCCTAGCCCGAACCCTAACCCTAACCCTTCCCCGAAGCCTGACCCTCACCCGTCCCCTAATCCTAACCCGTACGCTGACACTAACCCGCGCCCTCACACGTACGCTCCCCCTAAAGCGTTGTCGTACCCTCACCTGGACCCTAAACCGTCCCCGTCCCCTAACCCTAACCCTAGCCCGAACCCTAACCCTAACCCTGCCCCGAAGCCTGACCCTCACCCGTCCCCTAATCCTAACCCGTACGCTGACACTAACCCGCGCCCTCACACGTACGCTCCCCCTAAAGCGTTGTCGTACCCTCACCTGGACCCTAAACCGTCCCCGTCCCCTAACCCTAACCCTAGCCCGAACCCTAACCCTAACCCTTCCCCGAAGCCTGACCCTCACCCGTCCCCTAATCCTAACCCGTACGCTGACACTAACCCGCCCCCTCACACGTACGCTCCCCCTAAAGCGTTGTCGTACCCTCACCTGGACCCTAAACCGTCCCCGTCCCCTAACCCTAACCCTAGCCCGAACCCTAACCCTAACCCTTCCCCGAAGCCTGACCCTCACCCGTCCCCTAATCCTAACCCGTACGCTGACACTAACCCGCGCCCTCACACGTACGCTCCCCCTAAAGCGTTGTCGTACCCTCACCTGGACCCTAAACCGTCCCCGTCCCCTAACCCTAACCCTAGCCCGAAACCTAACCCTAACCCTTCCCCGAAGCCTGACCCTCACCCGTCCCCTAATCCTAACCCGTACGCTGACACTAACCCGCGCCCTCACACGTACGCTCCCCCTAAAGCGTTGTCGTACCCTCACCTGGACCCTAAACCGTCCCCGTCCCCTAACCCTAACCCTAGCCCGAACCCTAACCCTAACCCTTCCCCGAAGCCTGACCCTCACCCGTCCCCTAATCCTAACCCGTACGCTGACACTAACCCGCGCCCTCACACGTACGCTCCCCCTAAAGCGTTGTCGTACCCTCACCTGGACCCTAAACCGTCCCCGTCCCCTAACCCTAACCCTAGCCCGAACCCTAACCCTAACCCTGCCCCGAAGCCTGACCCTCACCCGTCCCCTAATCCTAACCCGTACGCTGACACTAACCCGGGCCCTCACACGTACGCTCCCCCTAAAGCGTTGTCGTACCCTCACCTGGACCCTAAACCGTCCCCGTCCCCTAACCCTAACCCTAACCCGAACCCTAACCCTAACCCTTCCCCGAAGCCTGACCCTCACCCGTCCCCTAATCCTAACCCGTACGCTGACACTAACCCGCGCCCTCACACGTACGCTCCCCCTAAAGCGTTGTCGTACCCTCACCTGGACCCTAAACCGTCCCCGTCCCCTAACCCTAACCCTAGCCCGAACCCTAACCCTAACCCTTCCCCGAAGCCTGACTCTCACCCGTCCCCTAATCCTAACCCGTACGCTGACACTAACCCGCGCCCTCACACGTACGCTCCCCCTAAAGCGTTGTCGTACCCTCACCTGGACCCTAAACCGTCCCCGTCCCCTAACCCTAACCCTAGCCCGAACCCTAACCCTAACACTTCCCCGAAGCCTGACCCTCACCCGTCCCCTAATCCTAACCCGTACGCTGACACTAACCCGCGCCCTCACACGTACGCTCCCCCTAAAGCGTTGTCGTACCCTCACCTGGACCCTAAACCGTCCCCGTCCCCTAAGCCTAACCCTAGCCCGAACCCTAACCCTAACCCTTCCCCGAAGCCTGACCCTCACCCGTCCCCTAATCCTAACCCGTACGCTGACACTAACCCGGGCCCTCACACGTACGCTCCCCCTAAAGCGTTGTCGTACCCTCACCTGGACCCTAAACCGTCCCCGTCCCCTAACCCTAACCCTAGCCCGAACCCTAACCCTAACCCTTCCCCGAAGCCTGACCCTCACCCGTCCCCTAATCCTAACCCGTACGCTGACAGTAACCCGCTCCCTCACACGTACGCTCCCCCTAAAGCGTTGTCGTACCCTCACCTGGACCCTAAACCGTCCCCGTCCCCTAAGCCTAACCCTAGCCCGAACCCTAACCCTAACCCTTCCCCGAAGCCTGACCCTCACCCGTCCCCTAATCCTAACCCGTACGCTGACACTAACCCGGGCCCTCACACGTACGCTCCCCCTAAAGCGTTGTCGTACCCTCACCTGGACCCTAAACCGTCCCCGTCCCCTAACCCTAACCCTAGCCCGAACCCTAACCCTAACCCTTCCCCGAAGCCTGACCCTCACCCGTCCCCTAATCCTAACCCGTACGCTGACAGTAACCCGCGCCCTCACACGTACGCTCCCCCTAAAGCGTTGTCGTACCCTCACCTGGACCCTAAACCGTCCCCGTCCCCTAACCCTAACCCTAGCCCGAACCCTAACCCTAACCCTTCCCCGAAGCCTGACCCTCACCCGTCCCCTAATCCTAACCCGTACGCTGACACTAACCCGCGCCCTCACACGTACGCTCCCCCTAAAGCGTTGTCGTACCCTCACCTGGACCCTAAACCGTCCCCGTCCCCTAACCCTAACCCTAGCCCGAACCCTAACCCTAACCCTTCCCCGAAGCCTGACCCTCTCCCGTCCCCTAATCCTAACCCGTACGCTGACAGTAACCCGCGCCCTCACACGTACGCTCCCCCTAAAGCGTTGTCGTACCCTCACCTGGACCCTAAACCGTCCCCGTCCCCTAACCCTAACCCTAGCCCGAACCCTAACCCTAACCCTTCCCCGAAGCCTGACCCTCACCCGTCCCCTAATCCTAACCCGTACGCTGACACTAACCCGCGCCCTCACACGTACGCTCCCCCTAAAGCGTTGTCGTACCCTCACCTGGACCCTAAACCGTCCCCGTCCCCTAACCCTAACCCTAGCCCGAACCCTAACCCTAACCCTTCCCCGAAGCCTGACCCTCACCCGTCCCCTAATCCTAACCCGTACGCTGACACTAACCCGCGCCCTCACACGTACGCTCCCGCTAAAGCGTTGTCGTACCCTCACCTGGACCCTAAACCGTCCCCGTCCCCTAACCCTAACCCTAGCCCGAACCCTAACCCTAACCCTTCCCCGAAGCCTGACCCTCACCCGTCCCCTAATCCTAACCCGTACGCTGACACTAAACCGCGCCCTCACACGTACGCTCCCCCTAAAGCGTTGTCGTACCCTCACCTGGACCCTAAACCGTCCCCGTCCCCTAACCCTAACCCTAGCCCGAACCCTAACCCTAACCCTGCCCCGAAGCCTGACCCTCACCCGTCCCCTAATCCTAACCCGTACGCTGACACTAACCCGCGCCCTCACACGTACGCTCCCCCTAAAGCGTTGTCGTACCCTCACCTGGACCCTAAACCGTCCCCGTCCCCTAACCCTAACCCTAGCCCGAACCCTAACACTAACCCTGCCCCGAAGCCTGACCCTCACCCGTCCCCTAATCCTAACCCGTACGCTGACACTAACCCGCGCCCTCACACGTACGCTCCCCCTAAAGCGTTGTCGTACCCTCACCTGGACCCTAAACCGTCCCCGTCCCCTAACCCTAACCCTAGCCCGAACCCTAACACTAACCCTGCCCCGAAGCCTGACCCTCACCCGTCCCCTAATCCTAAACCGTACGCTGACACTAACCCGAGCCCTCACACGTACGCTCCCCCTAAAGCGTTGTCGTACCCTCACCTGGACCCTAAACCGTCCCCGTCCCCTAACCCTAACCCTAGCCCGAACCCTAACCCTAACCCTTCCCCGAAGCCTGACCCTCACCCGTCCCCTAATCCTAACCCGTACGCTGACACTAACCCGCCCCCTCACAAGTACGCTCCCCCTAAAGCGTTGTCGTACCCTCACCTGGACCCTAAACCGTCCCCGTCCCCTAACCCTAACCCTAGCCCGAACCCTAACCCTAACCCTTCCCCGAAGCCTGACCCTCACCCGTCCCCTAATCCTAACCCGTACGCTGACACTAACCCGCGCCCTCACACGTACGCTCCCCCTAAAGCGTTGTCGTACCCTCACCTGGACCCTAAACCGTCCCCGTCCCCTAACCCTAACCCTAGCCCGAACCCTAACCCTAACCCTTCCCCGAAGCCTGACCCTCACCCGTCCCCTAATCCTAACCCGTACGCTGACACTAACCCGTGCCCTCACACGTACGCTCCCCCTAAAGCGTTGTCGTACCCTCACCTGGACCCTAAACCGTCCCCGTCCCCTAACCCTAACCCTAGCCCGAACCCTAACCCTAACCCTTCCCCGAAGCCTGACCCTCACCCGTCCCCTAATCCTAACCCGTACGCTGACACTAACCCGCGCCCTCACACGTACGCTCCCCCTAAAGCGTTGTCGTACCCTCACCTGGACCCTAAACCGTCCCCGTCCCCTAACCCTAACCCTAGCCCGAACCCTAACCCTAACCCTTCCCCGAAGCCTGACCCTCACCCGTCCCCTAATCCTAACCCGTACGCTGACACTAACCCGCGCCCTCACACGTACGCTCCCCCTAAAGCGTTGTCGTACCCTCACCTGGACCCTAAACCGTCCCCGTCCCCTAACCCTAACCCTAGCCCGAACCCTAACCCTAACCCTTCCCCGAAGCCTGACCCTCACCCGTCCCCTAATCCTAACCCGTACGCTGACACTAACCCGCGCCCTCACACGTACGCTCCCCCTAAAGCGTTGTCGTACCCTCACCTGGACCCTAAACCGTCCCCGTCCCCTAACTCTAACCCTAGCCCGAACCCTAACCCTAACCCTTCCCCGAAGCCTGACCCTCACCCGTCCCCTAATCCTAACCCGTACGCTGACACTAACCCGCGCCCTCACACGTACGCTCCCCCTAAAGCGTTGTCGTACCCTCACCTGGACCCTAAACCGTCCCCGTCCCCTAACCCTAACCCTAGCCCGAACCCTAACCCTAACCCTTCCCCGAAGCCTGACCCTCACCCGTCCCCTAATCCTAACCCGTACGCTGACACTAACCCGCGCCCTCACACGTACGCTCCCCCTAAAGCGTTGTCGTACCCTCACCTGGACCCTAAACCGTCCCCGTCCCCTAACCCTAACCCTAGCCCGAACCCTAACCCTAACCCTTCCCCGAAGCCTGACCCTCACCCGTCCCCTAATCCTAACACGTACGCTGACACTAACCCGCGCCCTCACACGTACGCTCCCCCTAAAGCGTTGTCGTACCCTCACCTGGACCCTAAACCGTCCCCGTCCCCTAACCCTAACCCTAGCCCGAACCCTAACCCTAACCCTTCCCCGAAGCCTGACCCTCACCCGTCCCCTAATCCTAACACGTACGCTGAAACTAACCCGCGCCCTCACACTTACGCTCCCCCTAAAGCGTTGTCGTACCCTCACCTGGACCCTAAACCGTCCCCGTCCCCTAACCCTAACCCTAGCCCGAACCCTAACCCTAACCCTTCCCCGAAGCCTGACCCTCACCCGTCCCCTAATCCTAACCCGTACGCTGACACTAACCCGCGCCCTCACACGTACGCTCCCCCTAAAGCGTTGTCGTACCCTCACCTGGACCCTAAACCGTCCCCGTCCCCTAACCCTAACCCTAGCCCGAACCCTAACCCTAACCCTTCCCCGAAGCCTGACCCTCACCCGTCCCCTAATCCTAACCCGTACGCTGACACTAACCCGCGCCCTCACACGTACGCTCCCCCTAAAGCGTTGTCGTACCCTCACCTGGACCCTAAACCGTCCCCGTCCCCTAACCCTAACCCTAGCCCGAACCCTAACCCTAACCCTTCCCCGAAGCCTGACCCTCACCCGTCCCCTAATCCTAACC
This sequence comes from Grampus griseus, assembly GCF_964374135.1. Lineage (NCBI taxonomy): Eukaryota > Metazoa > Chordata > Mammalia > Artiodactyla > Delphinidae > Grampus > Grampus griseus. The sequence continues at coordinate 13,597 of NW_028132434.1, read as the reverse complement.
CGTACGCTGACACTAACCCGCGCCCTCACACGTACGCTCCCCCTAAAGCGTTGTCGTACCCTCACCTGGACCCTAAACCGTCCCCGTCCCCTAACCCTAACCCTAGCCCGAACCCTAACCCTAACCCTTCCCCGAAGCCTGACCCTCACCCGTCCCCTAATCCTAACCCGTACGCTGACACTAACCCGCGCCCTCACACGTACGCTCCCCCTAAAGCGTTGTCGTACCCTCACCTGGACACTAAACCGTCCCCGTCCCCTAACCCTAACCCTAGCCCGAACCCTAACCCTAACCCTTCCCCGAAGCCTGACCCTCACCCGTCCCCTAATCCTAACCCGTACGCTGACACTAACCCGCGCCCTCACACGTACGCTCGCCCTAAAGCGTTGTCGTACCCTCACCTGGACCCTAAACCGTCCCCGTCCCCTAACCCTAACCCTAGCCCGAACCCTAACCCTAACCCTTCCCCGAAGCCTGACCCTCACCCGTCCCCTAATCCTAACCCGTACGCTGACACTAACCCGCGCCCTCACACGTACGCTCCCCCTAAAGCGTTGTCGTACCCTCACCTGGACCCTAAACCGTCCCCGTCCCCTAACCCTAACCCTAGCCCGAACCCTAACCCTAACCCTTCCCCGAAGCCTGACCCTCACCCGTCCCCTAATCCTAACCCGTACGCTGACACTAACCCGCGCCCTCACACGTACGCTTCCCCTAAAGCGTTGTCGTACCCTCACCTGGACCCTAAACCGTCCCCGTCCCCTAACCCTAACCCTAGCCCGAACCCTAACCCTAACCCTTCCCCGAAGCCTGACCCTCACCCGTCCCCTAATCCTAACCCGTACGCTGACACTAACCCGCGCCCTCACACGTACGCTCCCCCTAAAGCGTTGTCGTACCCTCACCTGGACCCTAAACCGTCCCCGTCCCCTAACCCTAACCCTAGCCCGAACCCTAACCCTAACCCTTCCCCGAAGCCTGACCCTCACCCGTCCCCTAATCCTAACCCGTACGCTGACACTAACCCGCGCCCTCACACGTACGCTCCCCCTAAAGCGTTGTCGTACCCTCACCTGGACCCTAAACCGTCCCCGTCCCCTAACCCTAACCCTAGCCCGAACCCTAACCCTAACCCTTCCCCGAAGCCTGACCCTCACCCGTCCCCTAATCCTAACCCGTACGCTGACACTAACCCGCGCCCTCACACGTACGCTCCCCCTAAAGCGTTGTCGTACCCTCACCTGGACCCTAAACCGTCCCCGTCCCCTAACCCTAACCCTAGCCCGAACCCTAACCCTAAACCTTCCCCGAAGCCTGACCCTCACCCGTCCCATAATCCTAACCCGTACGCTGACACTAACCCGCGCACTCACACGTACGCTCCCCCTAAAGCGTTGTCGTACCCTCACCTGGACCCTAAACCATCCCCGTCCCCTAACCCTAACCCTAGCCCGAACCCTAACCCTAACCCTGCCCCGAAGCCTGACCCTCACCCGTCCCCTAATCCTAACCCGTACGCTGACACTAACCCGGGCCCTCACACGTACGCTCCCCCTAAAGCGTTGTCGTACCCTCACCTGGACCCTAAACCGTCCCCGTCCCCTAACCCTAACCCTAGCCCGAACCCTAACCCTAACCCTTCCCCGAAGCCTGACCCTCACCCGTCCCCTAATCCTAACCCGTACGCTGACACTAACCCGCGCCCTCACACGTACGCTCCCCCTAAAGCGTTGTCGTACCCTCACCTGGACCCTAAACCGTCCCCGTCCCCTAACCCTAACCCTAGCCCGAACCCTAACCCTAACCCTTCCCCGAAGCCTGACCCTCACCCGTCCCCTAATCCTAACCCGTACGCTGACACTAACCCGCGCCCTCACACGTACGCTCCCCCTAAAGCGTTGTCGTACCCTCACCTGGACCCTAAACCGTCCCCGTCCCCTAACCCTAACCCTAGCCCGAACCCTAACCCTAACCCTTCCCCGAAGCCTGACCCTCACCCGTCCCCTAATCCTAACCCGTACGCTGACACTAACCCGCGCCCTCACACGTACGCTCCCCCTAAAGCGTTGTCGTACCCTCACCTGGACCCTAAACCGTCCCCGTCCCCTAACCCTAACCCTAGCCCGAACCCTAACCCTAACCCTTCCCCGAAGCCTGACCCTCACCCGTCCCCTAATCCTAACCCGTACGCTGACACTAACCCGCGCCCTCACACGTACGCTCCCCCTAAAGCGTTGTCGTACCCTCACCTGGACCCTAAACCGTCCCCGTCCCCTAACCCTAACCCTAGCCCGAACCCTAACCCTAACCCTTCCCCGAAGCCTGACCCTCACCCGTCCCCTAATCCTAACCCGTACGCTGACACTAACCCGCGCCCTCACACGTACGCTCCCCCTAAAGCGTTGTCGTACCCTCACCTGGACCCTAAACCGTCCCCGTCCCCTAACCCTAACCCTAGCCCGAACCCTAACCCTAACCCTTCCCCGAAGCCTGACCCTCACCCGTCCCCTAATCCTAACCCGTACGCTGACACTAACCCGCCCCCTCACACGTACGCTCCCCCTAAAGCGTTGTCGTACCCTCACCTGGACCCTAAACCGTCCCCGTCCCCTAACCCTAACCCTAGCCCGAACCCTAACCCTAACCCTTCCCCGAAGCCTGACCCTCACCCGTCCCCTAATCCTAACCCGTACGCTGACACTAACCCGCGCCCTCACACGAACGCTCCCCCTAAAGCGTTGTCGTACCCTCACCTGGACCCTAAACCGTCCCCGTCCCCTAACCCTAACCCTATCCCGAACCCTAACCCTAACCCTTCCCCGAAGCCTGACCCTCACCCGTCCCCTAATCCTAACCCGTACGCTGACACTAACCCACGCCCTCACACGTACGCTCCCCCTAAAGCGTTGTCGTACCCTCACCTGGACCCTAAACCGTCCCCGTCCCCTAACCCTAACCCTAGCCCGAACCCTAACCCTAACCCTTCCCCGAAGCCTGACCCTCACCCGTCCCCTAATCCTAACCCGTACGCTGACACTAACCCGCGCCCTCACACGTACGCTCCCCCTAAAGCGTTGTCGTACCCTCACCTGGACCCTAAACCGTCCCCGTCCCCTAACCCTAACCCTAGCCCGAACCCTAACCCTAACCCTTCCCCGAAGCCTGACCCTCACCCGTCCCCTAATCCTAACCCGTACGCTGACACTAACCCGCGCCCTCACACGTACGCTCCCCCTAAAGCGTTGTCGTACCCTCACCTGGACCCTAAACCGTCCCCGTCCCCTAACCCTAACCCTAGCCCGAACCCTAACCCTAACCCTTCCCCGAAGCCTGACCCTCACCCGTCCCCTAATCCTAACCCGTACGCTGACACTAACCCGCGCCCCCACACGTACGCTCCCCCTAAAGCGTTGTCGTACCCTCACCTGGACCCTAAACCGTCCCCGTCCCCTAACCCTAACCCTAGCCCGAACCCTAACCCTAACCCTTCCCCGAAGCCTGACCCTCACCCGTCCCCTAATCCTAACCCGTACGCTGACACTAACCCGCCCCCTCACACGTACGCTCCCCCTAAAGCGTTGTCGTACCCTCACCTGGACCCTAAACCGTCCCCGTCCCCTAACCCTAACCCTAGCCCGAACCCTAACCCTAACCCTTCCCCGAAGCCTGACCCTCACCCGTCCCCTAATCCTAACCCGTACGCTGACACTAACCCGCGCCCTCACACGTACGCTCCCCCTAAAGCGTTGTCGTACCCTCACCTGGACCCTAAACCGTCCCCGTCCCCTAACCCTAACCCTAGCCCGAACCCTAACCCTAACCCTTCCCCGAAGCCTGACCCTCACCCGTCCCCTAATCCTAACCCGTACGCTGACACTAACCCGCCCCCTCACACGTACGCTCCCCCTAAAGCGTTGTCGTACCCTCACCTGGACCCTAAACCGTCCCCGTCCCCTAACCCTAACCCTAGCCCGAACCCTAACCCTAACCCTTCCCCGAAGCCTGACCCTCACCCGTCCCCTAATCCTAACCCGTACGCTGACACTAACCCGCCCCCTCACACGTACGCTCCCCCTAAAGCGTTGTCGTACCCTCACCTGGACCCTAAACCGTCCCCTAACCCTAACCCTAACCCTAGCCCGAACCCTAACCCTAACCCTGCCCCGAAGCCTGACCCTCACCCGTCCCCTAATCCTAACCCGTACGCTGACACTAACCCGCGCCCTCACACGTACGCTCCCCCTAAAGCGTTGTCGTACCCTCACCTGGACCCTAAACCGTCCCCATCCCCTAACCCTAACCCTAGCCCGAACCCTAACCCTAACCCTTCCCCGAAGGCTGACCCTCACCCGTCCCCTAATCCTAACCCGTACGCTGACACTAACCCGCGCCCTCACACGTACGCTCCCCCTAAAGCGTTGTCGTACCCTCACCTGGACCCTAAACCGTCCCCGTCCCCTAACCCTAACCCTAGCCCGAACCCTAACCCTAACCCTTCCCCGAAGCCTGACCCTCACCCGTCCCCTAATCCTAACCCGTACGCTGACACTAACCCGCACCCTCACACGTACGCTCCCCCTAAAGCGTTGTCGTACCCTCACCTGGACCCTAAACCGTCCCCGTCCCCTAACCCTAACCCTAGCCCGAACCCTAACCCTAACCCTTCCCCGAAGCCTGACCCTCACCCGTCCCCTAATCCTAACCCGTACGCTGACACTAACCCGCGCCCTCACACGTACGCTCCCCCTAAAGCGTTGTCGTACCCTCACCTGGACCCTAAACCGTCCCCGTCCCCTAACCCTAACCCTAGCCCGAACCCTAACCCTAACCCTTCCCCGAAGCCTGACCCTCACCCGTCCCCTAATCCTAACCCGTACGCTGACACTAACCCGCGCCCTCACACGTACGCTCCCCCTAAAGCGTTGTCGTACCCTCACCTGGACCCTAAACCGTCCCCGTCCCCTAACCCTAACCCTAGCCCGAACCCTAAACCTAACCCTGCCCCGAAGCCTGACCCTCACCCGTCCCCTAATCCTAACCCGTACGCTGACACTAACCCGCGCCCTCACACGTACGCTCCCCCTAAAGCGTTGTCGTACCCTCACCTGGACCCTAAACCGTCCCCGTCCCCTAACCCTAACCCTAGCCCGAACCCTAACCCTAACCCTTCCCCGAAGCCTGACCCTCACCCGTCCCCTAATCCTAACCCGTACGCTGACACTAACCCGCCCCCTCACACGTACGCTCCCCCTAAAGCGTTGTCGTACCCTCACCTGGACCCTAAACCGTCCCCGTCCCCTAACCCTAACCCTAGCCCGAACCCTAACCCTAACCCTTCCCCGAAGCCTGACCCTCACCCGTCCCCTAATCCTAACCCGTACGCTGACACTAACCCGCGCCCTCACACGTACGCTCCCCCTAAAGCGTTGTCGTACCCTCACCTGGACCCTAAACCGTCCCCGTCCCCTAACCCTAACCCTAGCCCGAACCCTAACCCTAACCCTTCCCCGAAGCCTGACCCTCACCCGTCCCCTAATCCTAACCCGTACGCTGACACTAACCCGCGCCCTCACACGTACACTCCCCCTAAAGCGTTGTCGTACCCTCACCTGGACCCTAAACCGTCCCCGTCCCCTAACCCTAACCCTAGCCCGAACCCTAACCCTAACCCTTCCCCGAAGCCTGACCCTCACCCGTCCCCTAATCCTAACCCGTACGCTGACACTAAACCGCGCCCTCACACGTACGCTCCCCCTAAAGCGTTGTCGTACCCTCACCTGGACCCTAAACCGTCCCCGTCCCCTAACCCTAACCCTAGCCCGAACCCTAACCCTAACCCTGCCCCGAAGCCTGACCCTCACCCGTCCCCTAATCCTAACCCGTACGCTGACACTAACCCGCGCCCTCACACGTACGCTCCCCCTAAAGCGTTGTCGTACCCTCACCTGGACCCTAAACCGTCCCCGTCCCCTAACCCTAACCCTAGCCCGAACCCTAACCCTAACCCTGCCCCGAAGCCTGACCCTCACCCGTCCCCTAATCCTAACCCGTACGCTGACACTAACCCGCGCCCTCACACGTACGCTCCCCCTAAAGCGTTGTCGTACCCTCACCTGGACCCTAAACCGTCCCCGTCCCCTAACCCTAACCCTAGCCCGAACCCTAACCCTAACCCTTCCCCGAAGCCTGACCCTCACCCGTCCCCTAATCCTAACCCGTACGCTGACACTAACCCGCCCCCTCACAAGTACGCTCCCCCTAAAGCGTTGTCGTACCCTCACCTGGACCCTAAACCGTCCCCGTCCCCTAACCCTAACCCTAGCCCAAACCCTAACCCTAACCCTGCCCCGAAGCCTGACCCTCACCCGTCCCCTAATCCTAACCCGTACGCTGACACTAACCCGCGCCCTCACACGTACGCTCCCCCTAAAGCGTTGTCGTACACTCACCTGGACCCTAAACCGTCCCCGACCCCTAACCCTAACCCTAGCCCGAACCCTAACCCTAACCCTTCCCCGAAGCCTGACCCTCACCCGTCCCCTAATCCTAACCCGTACGCTGACACTAACCCGCCCCCTCACAAGTACGCTCCCCCTAAAGCGTTGTCGTACCCTCACCTGGACCCTAAACCGTCCCCGTCCCCTAACCCTAACCCTAGCCCGAACCCTAACCCTAACCCTTCCCCGAAGCCTGACCCTCACCCGTCCCCTAATCCTAACCCGTACGCTGACACTAACCCGCGCCCTCACACGTACGCTCCCCCTAAAGCGTTGTCGTACCCTCACCTGGACCCTAAACCGTCCCCGTCCCCTAACCCTAACCCTAGCCCGAACCCTAACCCTAACCCTTCCCCGAAGCCTGACCCTCACCCGTCCCCTAATCCTAACCCGTACGCTGACACTAACCCGCGCCCTCACACGTACGCTCCCCCTAAAGCGTTGTCGTACCCTCACCTGGACCCTAAACCGTCCCCGTCCCCTAACCCTAACCCTAGCCCGAACCCTAACCCTAACCCTTCCCCGAAGCCTGACCCTCACCCGTCCCCTAATCCTAACCCGTACGCTGACACTAACCCGCGCCCTCACACGTACGCTCCCCCTAAAGCGTTGTCGTACCCTCACCTGGACCCTAAACCGTCCCCGTCCCCTAACCCTAACCCTAGCCCGAACCCTAACCCTAACCCTTCCCCGAAGCCTGACCCTCACCCGTCCCCTAATCCTAACCCGTACGCTGACACTAACCCGCGCCCTCACACGTACGCTCCCCCTAAAGCGTTGTCGTACCCTCACCTGGACCCTAAACCGTCCCCGTCCCCTAACCCTAACCCTAGCCCGAACCCTAACCCTAACCCTTCCCCGAAGCCTGACCCTCACCCGTCCCCTAATCCTAACCCGTACGCTGACACTAACCCGCGCCCTCACACGTACGCTCCCCCTAAAGCGTTGTCGTACCCTCACCTGGACCCTAAACCGTCCCCGTCCCCTAACCCTAACCCTAGCCCGAACCCTAACCCTAACCCTTCCCCGAAGCCTGACCCTCACCCGTCCCCTAATCCTAACCCGTACGCTGACACTAACCCGCGCCCTCACACGTACGCTCCCCCTAAAGCGTTGTCGTACCCTCACCTGGACCCTAAACCGTCCCCGTCCCCTAACCCTAACCCTAGCCCGAACCCTAACCCTAACCCTTCCCCGAAGCCTGACCCTCACCCGTCCCCTAATCCTAACCCGTACGCTGACACTAACCCGCGCCCTCACACGTACGCTCCCCCTAAAGCGTTGTCGTACCCTCACCTGGACCCTAAACCGTCCCCGTCCCCTAACCCTAACCCTAGCCCGAACCCTAACCCTAACCCTTCCCCGAAGCCTGACCCTCACCCGTCCCCTAATCCTAACCCGTACGCTGACACTAACCCGCGCCCTCACACGTACGCTCCCCCTAAAGCGTTGTCGTACCCTCACCTGGACCCTAAACCGTCCCCGTCCCCTAACCCTAACCCTAGCCCGAACCCTAACCCTAACCCTTCCCCGAAGCCTGACCCTCACCCGTCCCCTAATCCTAACCCGTACGCTGACACTAACCCGCGCCCTCACACGTACGCTCCCCCTAAAGCGTTGTCGTACCCTCACCTGGACCCTAAACCGTCCCCGTCCCCTAACCCTAACCCTAGCCCGAACCCTAACCCTAACCCTTCCCCGAAGCCTGACCCTCACCCGTCCCCTAATCCTAACCCGTACGCTGACACTAACCCGCGCCCTCACACGTACGCTCCCCCTAAAGCGTTGTCGTACCCTCACCTGGACCCTAAACCGTCCCCGTCCCCTAACCCTAACCCTAGCCCGAACCCTAACCCTAACCCTTCCCCGAAGCCTGACCCTCACCCGTCCCCTAATCCTAACCCGTACGCTGACACTAACCCGCGCCCTCACACGTACGCTCCCCCTAAAGCGTTGTCGTACCCTCACCTGGACCCTAAACCGTCCCCGTCCCCTAACCCTAACCCTAGCCCGAACCCTAACCCTAACCCTTCCCCGAAGCCTGACCCTCACCCGTCCCCTAATCCTAACCCGTACGCTGACACTAACCCGCGCCCTCACACGTACGCTCCCCCTAAAGCGTTGTCGTACCCTCACCTGGACCCTAAACCGTCCCCGTCCCCTAACCCTAACCCTAGCCCGAACCCTAACCCTAACCCTTCCCCGAAGCCTGACCCTCACCCGTCCCCTAATCCTAACCCGTACGCTGACACTAACCCGCGCCCTCACACGTACGCTCCCCCTAAAGCGTTGTCGTACCCTCACCTGGACCCTAAACCGTCCCCGTCCCCTAACCCTAACCCTAGCCCGAACCCTAACCCTAACCCTTCCCCGAAGCCTGACCCTCACCCGTCCCCTAATCCTAACCCGTACGCTGACACTAACCCGCGCCCTCACACGTACGCTCCCCCTAAAGCGTTGTCGTACCCTCACCTGGACCCTAAACCGTCCCCGTCCCCTAACCCTAACCCTAGCCCGAACCCTAACCCTAACCCTTCCCCGAAGCCTGACCCTCACCCGTCCCCTAATCCTAACCCGTACGCTGACACTAACCCGCGCCCTCACACGTACGCTCCCCCTAAAGCGTTGTCGTACCCTCACCTGGACCCTAAACCGTCCCCGTCCCCTAACCCTAACCCTAGCCCGAACCCTAACCCTAACCCTTCCCCGAAGCCTGACCCTCACCCGTCCCCTAATCCTAACCCGTACGCTGACACTAACCCGCGCCCTCACACGTACGCTCCCCCTAAAGCGTTGTCGTACCCTCACCTGGACCCTAAACCGTCCCCGTCCCCTAACCCTAACCCTAGCCCGAACCCTAACCCTAACCCTTCCCCGAAGCCTGACCCTCACCCGTCCCCTAATCCTAACCCGTACGCTGACACTAACCCGCGCCCTCACACGTACGCTCCCCCTAAAGCGTTGTCGTACCCTCACCTGGACCCTAAACCGTCCCCGTCCCCTAACCCTAACCCTAGCCCGAACCCTAACCCTAACCCTTCCCCGAAGCCTGACCCTCACCCGTCCCCTAATCCTAACCCGTACGCTGACACTAACCCGCGCCCTCACACGTACGCTCCCCCTAAAGCGTTGTCGTACCCTCACCTGGACCCTAAACCGTCCCCGTCCCCTAACCCTAACCCTAGCCCGAACCCTAACCCTAACCCTTCCCCGAAGCCTGACCCTCACCCGTCCCCTAATCCTAACCCGTACGCTGACACTAACCCGCGCCCTCACACGTACGCTCCCCCTAAAGCGTTGTCGTACCCTCACCTGGACCCTAAACCGTCCCCGTCCCCTAACCCTAACCCTAGCCCGAACCCTAACCCTAACCCTTCCCCGAAGCCTGACCCTCACCCGTCCCCTAATCCTAACCCGTACGCTGACACTAACCCGCGCCCTCACACGTACGCTCCCCCTAAAGCGTTGTCGTACCCTCACCTGGACCCTAAACCGTCCCCGTCCCCTAACCCTAACCCTAGCCCGAACCCTAACCCTAACCCTTCCCCGAAGCCTGACCCTCACCCGTCCCCTAATCCTAACCCGTACGCTGACACTAACCCGCGCCCTCACACGTACGCTCCCCCTAAAGCGTTGTCGTACCCTCACCTGGACCCTAAACCGTCCCCGTCCCCTAACCCTAACCCTAGCCCGAACCCTAACCCTAACCCTTCCCCGAAGCCTGACCCTCACCCGTCCCCTAATCCTAACCCGTACGCTGACACTAACCCGCGCCCTCACACGTACGCTCCCCCTAAAGCGTTGTCGTACCCTCACCTGGACCCTAAACCGTCCCCGTCCCCTAACCCTAACCCTAGCCCGAACCCTAACCCTAACCCTTCCCCGAAGCCTGACCCTCACCCGTCCCCTAATCCTAACCCGTACGCTGACACTAACCCGCGCCCTCACACGTACGCTCCCCCTAAAGCGTTGTCGTACCCTCACCTGGACCCTAAACCGTCCCCGTCCCCTAACCCTAACCCTAGCCCGAACCCTAACCCTAACCCTTCCCCGAAGCCTGACCCTCACCCGTCCCCTAATCCTAACCCGTACGCTGACACTAACCCGCGCCCTCACACGTACGCTCCCCCTAAAGCGTTGTCGTACCCTCACCTGGACCCTAAACCGTCCCCGTCCCCTAACCCTAACCCTAGCCCGAACCCTAACCCTAACCCTTCCCCGAAGCCTGACCCTCACCCGTCCCCTAATCCTAACCCGTACGCTGACACTAACCCGCGCCCTCACACGTACGCTCCCCCTAAAGCGTTGTCGTACCCTCACCTGGACCCTAAACCGTCCCCGTCCCCTAACCCTAACCCTAGCCCGAACCCTAACCCTAACCCTTCCCCGAAGCCTGACCCTCACCCGTCCCCTAATCCTAACCCGTACGCTGACACTAACCCGCGCCCTCACACGTACGCTCCCCCTAAAGCGTTGTCGTACCCTCACCTGGACCCTAAACCGTCCCCGTCCCCTAACCCTAACCCTAGCCCGAACCCTAACCCTAACCCTTCCCCGAAGCCTGACCCTCACCCGTCCCCTAATCCTAACCCGTACGCTGACACTAACCCGCGCCCTCACACGTACGCTCCCCCTAAAGCGTTGTCGTACCCTCACCTGGACCCTAAACCGTCCCCGTCCCCTAACCCTAACCCTAGCCCGAACCCTAACCCTAACCCTTCCCCGAAGCCTGACCCTCACCCGTCCCCTAATCCTAACCCGTACGCTGACACTAACCCGCGCCCTCACACGTACGCTCCCCCTAAAGCGTTGTCGTACCCTCACCTGGACCCTAAACCGTCCCCGTCCCCTAACCCTAACCCTAGCCCGAACCCTAACCCTAACCCTTCCCCGAAGCCTGACCCTCACCCGTCCCCTAATCCTAACCCGTACGCTGACACTAACCCGCGCCCTCACACGTACGCTCCCCCTAAAGCGTTGTCGTACCCTCACCTGGACCCTAAACCGTCCCCGTCCCCTAACCCTAACCCTAGCCCGAACCCTAACCCTAACCCTTCCCCGAAGCCTGACCCTCACCCGTCCCCTAATCCTAACCCGTACGCTGACACTAACCCGCGCCCTCACACGTACGCTCCCCCTAAAGCGTTGTCGTACCCTCACCTGGACCCTAAACCGTCCCCGTCCCCTAACCCTAACCCTAGCCCGAACCCTAACCCTAACCCTTCCCCGAAGCCTGACCCTCACCCGTCCCCTAATCCTAACCCGTACGCTGACACTAACCCGCGCCCTCACACGTACGCTCCCCCTAAAGCGTTGTCGTACCCTCACCTGGACCCTAAACCGTCCCCGTCCCCTAACCCTAACCCTAGCCCGAACCCTAACCCTAACCCTTCCCCGAAGCCTGACCCTCACCCGTCCCCTAATCCTAACCCGTACGCTGACACTAACCCGCGCCCTCACACGTACGCTCCCCCTAAAGCGTTGTCGTACCCTCACCTGGACCCTAAACCGTCCCCGTCCCCTAACCCTAACCCTAGCCCGAACCCTAACCCTAACCCTTCCCCGAAGCCTGACCCTCACCCGTCCCCTAATCCTAACCCGTACGCTGACACTAACCCGCGCCCTCACACGTACGCTCCCCCTAAAGCGTTGTCGTACCCTCACCTGGACCCTAAACCGTCCCCGTCCCCTAACCCTAACCCTAGCCCGAACCCTAACCCTAACCCTTCCCCGAAGCCTGACCCTCACCCGTCCCCTAATCCTAACCCGTACGCTGACACTAACCCGCGCCCTCACACGTACGCTCCCCCTAAAGCGTTGTCGTACCCTCACCTGGACCCTAAACCGTCCCCGTCCCCTAACCCTAACCCTAGCCCGAACCCTAACCCTAACCCTTCCCCGAAGCCTGACCCTCACCCGTCCCCTAATCCTAACCCGTACGCTGACACTAACCCGCGCCCTCACACGTACGCTCCCCCTAAAGCGTTGTCGTACCCTCACCTGGACCCTAAACCGTCCCCGTCCCCTAACCCTAACCCTAGCCCGAACCCTAACCCTAACCCTTCCCCGAAGCCTGACCCTCACCCGTCCCCTAATCCTAACCCGTACGCTGACACTAACCCGCGCCCTCACACGTACGCTCCCCCTAAAGCGTTGTCGTACCCTCACCTGGACCCTAAACCGTCCCCGTCCCCTAACCCTAACCCTAGCCCGAACCCTAACCCTAACCCTTCCCCGAAGCCTGACCCTCACCCGTCCCCTAATCCTAACCCGTACGCTGACACTAACCCGCGCCCTCACACGTACGCTCCCCCTAAAGCGTTGTCGTACCCTCACCTGGACCCTAAACCGTCCCCGTCCCCTAACCCTAACCCTAGCCCGAACCCTAACCCTAACCCTTCCCCGAAGCCTGACCCTCACCCGTCCCCTAATCCTAACCCGTACGCTGACACTAACCCGCGCCCTCACACGTACGCTCCCCCTAAAGCGTTGTCGTACCCTCACCTGGACCCTAAACCGTCCCCGTCCCCTAACCCTAACCCTAGCCCGAACCCTAACCCTAACCCTTCCCCGAAGCCTGACCCTCACCCGTCCCCTAATCCTAACCCGTACGCTGACACTAACCCGCGCCCTCACACGTACGCTCCCCCTAAAGCGTTGTCGTACCCTCACCTGGACCCTAAACCGTCCCCGTCCCCTAACCCTAACCCTAGCCCGAACCCTAACCCTAACCCTTCCCCGAAGCCTGACCCTCACCCGTCCCCTAATCCTAACCCGTACGCTGACACTAACCCGCGCCCTCACACGTACGCTCCCCCTAAAGCGTTGTCGTACCCTCACCTGGACCCTAAACCGTCCCCGTCCCCTAACCCTAACCCTAGCCCGAACCCTAACCCTAACCCTTCCCCCGAAGCCTGACCCTCACCCGTCCCCTAATCCTAACCCGTACGCTGACACTAACCCGCGCCCTCACACGTACGCTCCCCCTAAAGCGTTGTCGTACCCTCACCTGGACCCTAAACCGTCCCCGTCCCCTAACCCTAACCCTAGCCCGAACCCTAACCCTAACCCTTCCCGAAGCCTGACCCTCACCCGTCCCC
>NW_028132435.1:0-31920 GCF_964374135.1 Grampus griseus | reverse complement strand
GGGCCTGAAGCCATCCTGCGGTGTTGCGGCCAGGTCACAAGAAAGCGAGTTGAAGAAAGGAGCTCAGGGGCACTGTAATTCACAAACCTGCAGAGTTATAAATGACAGCTATCGTCCAAAAATATACTGAAGTAAGGCTGCCAAGAGGACTTGAAAGCGGGGCAGAATTGCAGGAAACCGATTTCAGGAGGTAGATTGGAATTGCATTGAAAGCATAGGAAAAGAGACAGAACGTCCACAATGATGCACTTGGCCAAAAAGGGCGTATGCGTTTTTTCCTAAATATATTCAGGAAAAAACGCATACGCCCTTTTTGACCAACCAAGCAAACTTGCAAAGGAAATCTGCACTACAATGAAGTCTCACTTCCCCCTGGTCAAAAGGGCCATCTGAAAAAAGTGTAAAATCCAGAAAGGCTGGACAGGCCGTGGAGAACTGGGAGCCTTGTTGTGCTGATGGGCGGGATGTAAATTGCCAACAGACACTCGGGAGAAGTGTATGGTGTTTCCTGAAACATCTAAAAAACAAAGCAACAGAGCCTAGGGCACTTCCACTTATGGTCCTATAGCTTAGGGAAATTAAAATCATAAAGACACAGCCACCCCAGAGGTTGGGACGCCTCTGTTTACAGGAACCTCATTTACCGTACAAGTTCAGTATCACAGAAAGTGAAAAATGGATAAAGAACTTGTGGTACTTACATACAATGCAGTATCACTCAGCAATGAAATCTATGTCATCAGGCCCGTAGCAGCATAATGAGTGGATTCAGGTACGATGATTCTAACTGAAATAAGTCACACAGAAAGAGAAACATCATAAGATATCACTAATACACGGAATGTAAACTTGGCTACAAAGGAACTGAATTCCAAAACAGAACAGGATCTCAAATTTAGAAAACCAACTTATGCTTGCTTAAGGGGAAAGGTGAGTTGGGGTTCTGCATAAAACCAGAGATTGAAATGAGCACAGATAAAGTTCCTTAAGCCAAATATGGAATAGACAAGAGCTACTCCTTGCTCAACGAAATGGACTCAACACCCCATATTAAACGCCTAAGAATGTACCTGACTAGTAAGTATCTTAAAACCTATGGATTGCTATGTCTCCAAAAGAGAATCAAGCGTGTGTACAGGGGCATAAACGCAGCAGTGATAGGATTGGAGACGTTCGGTGAGCAAATGAAGACCCTTTGAAATCATATTTCATGGTACCCATTGGACGGGTCTCAACTCTGCAGTTTTAAGGTATTCTTCCTTCAGCTAAAACATGCATGTGGAACCTAGAGTATGATCAACTGTGTGAACGGGAGACGTGTTCAAATATGTCTCAGTTTTCATCCCCTGGTACTCGGGTGCAACATTCCAGACGCTTTACTAACACTCTCCCCACTTGGACAGTCAGCGCCTTTAACCTCCTGTTTGGCCCAGTTTGCAATTTCTGCGGAAGATGAACAGGAATAGCGAGAACCAATGAGAGACTAGCTGGAGGTGTCTGGACGGGAAATTTAACTCTCATTTGCCACCAGGAAGAGGAAATAACCAAAGGATCAGCGTGCCGTGCCGAAACCAGTTTAGGGCCTGAAGCCATCCTGCGGTGTTGCGGCCAGGTCACAAGAAAGCGAGTTGAAGAAAGGAGCTCAGGGGCACTGTAATTCACAAACCTGCAGAGTTATAAATGACAGCTATCGTCCAAAAATATACTGAAGTAAGGCTGCCAAGAGGACTTGAAAGCGGGGCAGAATTGCAGGAAACCGATTTCAGGAGGTAAACTGGAATTGCATTGAAAGCATAGGAAAAGAGGCAGAACGTCCACAATGATGCACTTGGCCAAAAAGGGCGTATGCGTTTTTTCCTGAATATATTCAGGAAAAAACGCATACGCCCTTTTTGGCCAACCAAGCAAGCTTGCAAAGGAAATCTGCACTACAATGAAGTCTCACTTCCCCCCGGTCAAAAGGGCCATCTGAAAAAAGTGTAAAATCCAGAAAGGCAGGACAGGCCATGGAGAACTGGGAGCCTTGTTATGCTGATGGGCGGGATGTAAATTGCCAACAGACACTCGGGAGAAGTGTATGGTGTTTCCTGAAACATCTAAAAAACAAAGCAACAGAGCCTAGGGCACTTCCACTTATGGTCCTATAGCTTAGGGAAATTAAAATAAAAAAGACACAGCCACCCCAAAGTTTGGGACGCCTCTGTTTACAAGAATCTCGTTTACCGTACAAGTTCAGTATCACAGAAAGTGAAAAATGGATAAAGAACTTGTGGTACTTATGTACAATGCAGTATCACTCAGCAATGAAATCTATGTCATCAGGCCCGTAGCAGCACAATGAGTGGATTCAGGTACGATGATTCTAACTGAAATAAGTCACACAGAAAAAGAAACATCATAAGATATCACTAATACACGGAATGTAAACTTGGCTACACAGGAACTGAATTCCAAAACAGAACAGGATCTCAAATTTAGAAAACCAACTTATGCTTGCTTAAGGGGAAAGGTGAGTTGGGGTGCTGCATAAAACCAGAGATTGAAATGAGCACAGATAAAGTTCCTTAAGCCAAATATGGAATAGACAAGAGCTACTCCTTGCTCAACGAAATGGACTCAACACCCCATATTAAACGCCTAAGAATGTACCTGACTAGTAAGTATCTTAAAACCTATGGATTGCTATGTCTCCAAAAGAGAATCAAGCGTGTGTACAGGGGCATAAACGCAGCAGTGATAGGATTGGAGAGGTTCGGTGAGCAAATGAAGACCCTTTGAAGTCATATTGCATGGTACCCATTCCACAGGTCTCAACTCTGCAGGTTTAAGGTATTCTTCCTTCAGCTAAAACATGCATGTGGAACCCAGAGTATGATCAACCGTGTGAACGGGAGACGTGTTCAAATATGTCTCAGTTTTCCTCCCCTGGTACTCGGGTGCAACATTCCAGACGCTTTACTAACACTCTCCCCACTTGGAGAGTCAACGCCTTTAACCTCCTGTTTGGCCCAGTTTGCAATTTCTGCGGAAGATGAACAGGAATAGGGAGAACCAATGAGAGACTAGCTGGAGGTGTCTGGACGGGCAAATTTAACTCTCATTTGCCACCAGGAAGAGGAAATAACCAAAGGATCAGCGTGCCGTGCCGAAACCAGATTAGGGCCTGAAGCCATCCTGCAGTGTTGCGGCCAGGTCACAAGAAAACGAGTTGAAGAAAGGAGCTCAGGGGCACTGTAATTCACAAACCTGCAGAGTTATAAATGACAGCTATCGTCCAAAAATATACTGAAGTAAGGCTGCCAAGAGGACTTGAAAGTGGGGCAGAATTGCAGGAAACCGATTTCAGGAGGTAGACTGGAATTGCATTGAAAGCATAGGAAAAGAGACAGAACGTCCACAATGAGGCACTTGGCCAAAAACGGCGGATGCGTTTTTTCCTAAATATATTCAGGTAAAAACGCATACGCCCTTTTTGACCAACCAAGCAAACTTGCAAAGGAAATCTGCACTACAATGAAGTCTCACTTCCCCCCAGTCAAAAGGGACATCTGAAAAAAGTGTAAAATCCAGAAAGGCAGGACAGGCCATGGAGAACTGGGAGCCTTGTTATGCTGATGGGCGGGATGTAAATTGCCAACAGACACTCGGGAGAAGTGTATGGTGTTTCCTGAAACATCTAAAAAACAAAGCAACAGAGCCTAGGGCACTTCCACTTATGGTCCTATAGCTTAGGGAAATTAAAATCAAAAAGACACAGCCACCCCAAAGGTTGGGACGCCTCTGTTTACAAGAACCTCGTTTACCGTACAAGTTCAGTATCACAGAAAGTGAAAAATGGATAAAGAACTTGTGGTACTTATGTACAATGCAGTATCACTCAGCAATGAAATCTATGTCATCAGGCCCGTAGCAGCATAATGAGTGGATTCAGGTACGATGATTCTAACTGAAATAAGTCACACAGAAAAAGAAACATCATAAGATATCACTAATACACGGAATGTAAACTTGGCTACACAGGAACTGAATTCCAAAACAGAACAGGGTCTCAAATTTAGAAATCCAACTTATGCTTGCTTAAGGGGAAAGGTGAGTTGGGGTGCTGCATAAAACCAGAGATTGAAATGAGCACAGATAAAGTTCCTTAAGCCAAATATGGAATAGACAAGAGCTACTCCTTGCTCAACGAAATGGACTCAACACCCCATATTAAACGCCTAAGAATGTACCTGACTAGTAAGTATCTTAAAACCTATGGATTGCTATGTCTCCAAAAGAGAATCAAGCGTGTGTACAGGGGCATAAACGCAGCAGTGATAGGATTGGAGAGGTTCGGTGAGCAAATGAAGACCCTTTGAAGTCATATTGCATGGTACCCATTCCACGGGTCTCAACTCTGCAGGTTTAAGGTATTCTTCCTTCAGCTAAAACATGCATGTGGAACCCAGAGTATGATCAACCGTGTGAACGGGAGACGTGTTCAAATATGTCTCAGTTTTCCTCCCCTGGTACTCGGGTGCAACATTCCAGACGCTTTACTAACACTCTCCCCACTTGGAGAGTCAACGCCTTTAACCTCCTGTTTGGCCCAGTTTGCAATTTCTGCGGAAGATGAACAGGAATAGGGAGAACCAATGAGAGACTAGCTGGAGGTGTCTGGACGGGAAATTTAACTCTCATTTGCCACCAGGAAGAGGAAATAACCAAAGGATCAGCGTGCCGTGCCGAAACCAGTTTAGGGCCTGAAGCCATCCTGCGGTGTTGCGGCCAGGTCACAAGAAAGCGAGTTGAAGAAAGGAGCTCAGGGGCACTGTAATTCACAAACCTGCAGAGTTATAAATGACAGCTATCGTCCAAAAATATACTGAAGTAAGGCTGCCAAGAGGACTTGAAAGCGGGGCAGAATTGCAGGAAACCGATTTCAGGAGGTACACTGGAATTGCATTGAAAGCATAGGAAAAGAGACAGAACGTCCACAATGATGCACTTGGCCAAAAAGGGCGTATGCGTTTTTTCCTAAATATATTCAGGAAAAAACGCATACGCCCTTTTTGACCAACCAAGCAAACTTGCAAAGGAAATCTGCACTACAATGAAGTCTCACTTCCCCCCGGTCAAAAGGGCCATCTGAAAAAAGTGTAAAATCCAGAAAGGCAGGACAGGCCATGGAGAACTGGGAGCCTTGTTATGCTGATGGGCGGGATGTAAATTGCCAACAGACACTCGGGAGAAGTGTATGGTGTTTCCTGAAACATCTAAAAAACAAAGCAACAGAGCCTAGGGCACTTCCACTTATGGTCCTATAGCTTAGGGAAATTAAAATCAAAAAGACACAGCCACCTCAAAGGTTGGGACGCCTCTGTTTACAAGAACCTCGTTTACCGTACAAGTTCAGTATCACAGAAAGTGAAAAATGGATAAAGAACTTGTGGTACTTATGTACAATGCAGTATCACTCAGCAATGAAATCTATGTCATCAGGCCCGTAACAGCATAATGAGTGGATTCAGGTACGATGATTCTAACTGAAATAAGTCACACAGAAAAAGAAACATCATAAGATATCACTAATACACGGAATGTAAACTTGGCTACACAGGAACTGAATTCCAAAACAGAACAGGGTCTCAAATTTAGAAATCCAACTTATGCTTGCTTAAGGGGAAAGGTGAGTTGGGGTGCTGCATAAAACCAGAGATTGAAATGAGCACAGATAAAGTTCCTTAAGCCAAATATGGAATAGACAAGAGCTACTCCTTGCTCAACGAAATGGACTCAACACCCCATATTAAACGCCTAAGAATGTACCTGACTAGTAAGTATCTTAAAACCTATGGATTGCTATGTCTCCAAAAGAGAATCAAGCGTGTGTACAGGGGCATAAACGCAGCAGTGATAGGATTGGAGAGGTTCGGTGAACAAATGAAGACCCTTTGAAGTCATATTGCATGGTACCCATTCCACGGGTCTCAACTCTCCAGGTTTAAGGTATTCTTCCTTCAGCTAAAACATGCATGTGGAACCCAGAGTATGATCAACCGTGTGAACGGGAGACGTGTTCAAATATTTCTCAGTTTTCCTCCCCTGGTACTCGGGTGCAACATTCCAGACGCTTTACTAACACTCTCCCCACTTGGAGAGTCAGCGCCTTTAACCTCCTGTTTGGCCCAGTTTGCAATTTCTGCGGAAGATGAACAGGAATAGGGAGAACCAATGAGAGACTAGCTGGAGGTGTCTGGACGGGCAAATTTAACTCTCATTTGCCACCAGGAAGAGGAAATAACCAAAGGATCAGCGTGCCGTGCCGAAACCAGTTTAGGGCCTGAAGCCATCCTGCGGTGTTGCGGCCAGGTCACAAGAAAGCGAGTTGAAGAAAGGAGCTCAGGGGCACTGTAATTCACAAACCTGCAGAGTTATAAATGACAGCTATCGTCCAAAAATATACTGAAGTAAGGCTGCCAAGAGGACTTGAAAGCGGGGCAGAATTGCAGGAAACCGATTTCAGGAGGTAGACTGGAATTGCATTGAAAGCATAGGAAAAGAGACAGAACGTCCACAATGATGCACTTGGCCAAAAAGGGCGTATGCGTTTTTTCCTAAATATATTCAGGAAAAAACGCATACGCCCTTTTTGACCAACCAAGCAAACTTGCAAAGGAAATCTGCACTACAATGAAGTCTCACTTCCCCCCGGTCAAAAGGGCCATCTGAAAAAAGTGTAAAATCCAGAAAGGCAGGACAGGCCATGGAGAACTGGGAGCCTTGTTATGCTGATGGGCGGGATGTAAATTGCCAACAGACACTCGGGAGAAGTGTATGGTGTTTCCTGAAACATCTAAAAAACAAAGCAACAGAGCCTAGGGCACTTCCACTTATGGTCCTATAGCTTAGGGAAATTAAAATCAAAAAGACACAGCCACCCCAAAGGTTGGGACGCCTCTGTTTACAAGAACCTCGTTTACCGTACAAGTTCAGTATCACAGAAAGTGAAAAATGGATAAAGAACTTGTGGTACTTACGTACAATGCAGTATCACTCAGCAATGAAATCTATGTCATCAGGCCCATAGCAGCATAATGAGTGGATTCAGGTATGATGATTCTAACGGAAATAAGTCACACAGAAAAAGAAACATCATAAGATATCACTAATACACGGAATGTAAACTTGGCTACACAGGAACTGAATTCCAAAACAGAACAGGGTCTCAAATTTAGAAATCCAACTTATGCTTGCTTAAGGGGAAAGGTGAGTTGGGGTGCTGCATAAAACCAGAGATTGAAATGAGCACAGATAAAGTTCCTTAAGCCAAATATGGAATAGACAAGAGCTACTCCTTGCTCAACGAAATGGACTCAACACCCCATATTAAACGCCTAAGAATGTACCTGACTAGTAAGTATCTGAAAACCTATGGATTGCTATGTCTCCAAAAGAGAATCAAGCGTGTGTACAGGGGAATAAACGCAGCTGTGATAGGATTGGAGAGGTTCGGTGAGCAAATGAAGACCCTTTGAAGTCATATTGCATGGTACCCATTCCACGGGTTTCAACTACCCAGGTTTAAGGTATTCTTCCTTCAGCTAAAACATGCATGTGGAACCCAGAGTATGATCAACCGTGTGAACGGGAAACGTGTTCAAATATGTCTCAGTTTTCCTCCCCTGATACTCGGGTGCAACATTCCAGACGCTTTACTAACACTCTCCCCACTTGGACAGTCAGCGCCTTTAAACTCCTGTTTGGCCCAGTTTGCAATTTCTGCGGAAGATGAACAGGAATAGCGAGAACCAATGAGAGACTAGCTGGAGGTGTATGGACGGGCAAATTTAACTCTCATTTCCCACCAGGAAGAGGAAATAACCAAAGGCTCAGCATGCCGTGCCAGAACCAGATTAGGGCCTGAAGCCATCCTGCAGTGTTGCGGCCAGGTCACAAGAAAGCGAGTTGAAGAAAGGAGCTCAGGGGCACTGTAATTCACAAACCTGCAGAGTTATAAATGACAGCTATCGTCCAAAAATATACTGAAGTAAGGCTGCCAAGAGGACTTGAAAGCGGGGCAGAATTGCAGGAAACCGATTTCAGGAGGTAGACTGAAATTGCATTGAAAGCATAGGAAAAGAGGCAGAACGTCCACAATGATGCACTTGGCCAAAAAGGGCGTATGCGTTTTTTCCTGAATATATTCAGGAAAAAACGCATACGCCCTTTTTGGCCAACCAAGCAAGCTTGCAAAGGAAATCTGCACTACAATGAAGTCTCACTTCCCTGCGGTCAAAAGGGCCATCTGAAAAAAGTGTAAAATCCAGAAAGCAGGACAGGCCATGGAGAACTGGGAGCCTTGTTATGCTGATGGGCGGGATGTAAATTGCCAACAGACACTCGGGAGAAGTGTATGGTGTTTCCTGAAACATCTAAAAAACAAAGCAACAGAGCCTAGGGCACTTCCACTTATGGTCCTATAGCTTAGGGAAATTAAAATCAAAAAGACACAGCCACCCCAAAGTTTGGGACGCCTCTGTTTACAAGAACCTCATTTACCGTACAAGTTCAGTATCACAGAAAGTGAAAAATGGATAAAGAACTTGTGGTACTTACGTATAATGCAGTATCACTCAGCAATGAAATCTATGTCATCACGCCCTTAGCAGCACAATGAGTGGATTCAGGTATGATGATTCTAACTGAAATAAGTCACACAGAAAAAGAAACATCATAAGATATCACTAATACACGGAATGTAAACTTGGCTACACAGGAACTGAATTACAGAACAGAACAGGGTCTCAAATTTAGAAAACCAACTTATGCTTGCTTAAGGGTAAAGGTGAGTTGGGGTGCTGCATAAAACCAGAGATTGAAATGAGCACAGATAAAGTTCCTTAAGCCAAATATGGAATAGACAAGAGCTACTCCTTGCTCAACGAAATGGACTCAACACCGCATATTAAACGCCTAAGAATGTACCTGACTAGTAAGTATCTTAAAACCTATGGATTGCTATGTCTCCGAAAGAGAATCAAGCATGTGTACAGGGGCATAAACGCAGCAGTGATAGGATTGGAGAGGTTCGGTGAGCAAATGAAGACCCTTTGAAGTCATATTGCATGGTACCCATTCCACGGGTTTCAACTACCCAGGTTTAAGGTATTCTTCCTTCAGCTAAAACATGCATGTGGAACCCAGAGTATGATCAACCGTGTGAACGGGAGACGTGTTCAAATATGTCTCAGTTTTCCTCCCCTGATACTCGGGTGCAACATTCCAGACGCTCTACTAACACTCTCCCCACTTGGACAGTCAGCGTCTTTAACCTCCTGTTTGGCCCAGTTTGCAATTTCTGCGGAAGATGAACAGGAATAGCGAGAACCAATGAGAGACTAGCTGGAGGTTTCTGGACGGTCAAATTTAACTTTCATTTCCCACCAGGAAGAGGAAATAACCAAAGGATCAGCGTGCCGTGCCGAAACCAGATTAGGGCCTGAAGCCATCCTGCGGTGTTGCGGCCAGGTCACAAGAAAGCGAGTTGAAGAAAGGAGCTCAGGGGCACTGTAATTCACAAACCTGCAGAGTTATAAATGACAGCTATCGTCCAAAAATATACTGAAGTAAGGCTGCCAAGAGGACTTGAAAGCGGGGCAGAATTGCAGGAAACCGATTTCAGGAGGTAGATTGGAATTGCATTGAAAGCATAGGAAAAGAGACAGAACGTCCACAATGATGCACTTGGCCAAAAAGGGCGTATGCGTTTTTTCCTAAATATATTCAGGAAAAAACGCATACGCCCTTTTTGACCAACCAAGCAAACTTGCAAAGGAAATCTGCACTACAATGAAGTCTCACTTCCCCCTGGTCAAAAGGGCCATCTGAAAAAAGTGTAAAATCCAGAAAGGCTGGACAGGCCGTGGAGAACTGGGAGCCTTGTTGTGCTGATGGGCGGGATGTAAATTGCCAACAGACACTCGGGAGAAGTGTATGGTGTTTCCTGAAACATCTAAAAAACAAAGCAACAGAGCCTAGGGCACTTCCACTTATGGTCCTATAGCTTAGGGAAATTAAAATCAAAAAGACACAGCCACCCCAAAGTTTGGGACGCCTCTGTTTACAAGAACCTCATTTACCGTACAAGTTCAGTATCACAGAAAGTGAAAAATGGATAAAGAACTTGTGGTACTTACGTATAATGCAGTATCACTCAGCAATGAAATCTATGTCATCACGCCCTTAGCAGCACAATGAGTGGATTCAGGTATGATGATTCTAACTGAAATAAGTCACACAGAAAAAGAAACATCATAAGATATCACTAATACACGGAATGTAAACTTGGCTACACAGGAACTGAATTACAGAACAGAACAGGGTCTCAAATTTAGAAAACCAACTTATGCTTGCTTAAGGGTAAAGGTGAGTTGGGGTGCTGCATAAAACCAGAGATTGAAATGAGCACAGATAAAGTTCCTTAAGCCAAATATGGAATAGACAAGAGCTACTCCTTGCTCAACGAAATGGACTCAACACCGCATATTAAACGCCTAAGAATGTACCTGACTAGTAAGTATCTTAAAACCTATGGATTGCTATGTCTCCGAAAGAGAATCAAGCATGTGTACAGGGGCATAAACGCAGCAGTGATAGGATTGGAGAGGTTCGGTGAGCAAATGAAGACCCTTTGAAGTCATATTGCATGGTACCCATTCCACGGGTTTCAACTACCCAGGTTTAAGGTATTCTTCCTTCAGCTAAAACATGCATGTGGAACCCAGAGTATGATCAACCGTGTGAACGGGAGACGTGTTCAAATATGTCTCAGTTTTCCTCCCCTGATACTCGGGTGCAACATTCCAGACGCTCTACTAACACTCTCCCCACTTGGACAGTCAGCGTCTTTAACCTCCTGTTTGGCCCAGTTTGCAATTTCTGCGGAAGATGAACAGGAATAGCGAGAACCAATGAGAGACTAGCTGGAGGTTTCTGGACGGTCAAATTTAACTTTCATTTCCCACCAGGAAGAGGAAATAACCAAAGGATCAGCGTGCCGTGCCGAAACCAGATTAGGGCCTGAAGCCATCCTGCGGTGTTGCGGCCAGGTCACAAGAAAGCGAGTTGAAGAAAGGAGCTCAGGGGCACTGTAATTCACAAACCTGCAGAGTTATAAATGACAGCTATCGTCCAAAAATATACTGAAGTAAGGCTGCCAAGAGGACTTGAAAGCGGGGCAGAATTGCAGGAAACCGATTTCAGGAGGTAGATTGGAATTGCATTGAAAGCATAGGAAAAGAGACAGAACGTCCACAATGATGCACTTGGCCAAAAAGGGCGTATGCGTTTTTTCCTAAATATATTCAGGAAAAAACGCATACGCCCTTTTTGACCAACCAAGCAAACTTGCAAAGGAAATCTGCACTACAATGAAGTCTCACTTCCCCCTGGTCAAAAGGGCCATCTGAAAAAAGTGTAAAATCCAGAAAGGCTGGACAGGCCGTGGAGAACTGGGAGCCTTGTTGTGCTGATGGGCGGGATGTAAATTGCCAACAGACACTCGGGAGAAGTGTATGGTGTTTCCTGAAACATCTAAAAAACAAAGCAACAGAGCCTAGGGCACTTCCACTTATGGTCCTATAGCTTAGGGAAATTAAAATCATAAAGACACAGCCACCCCAGAGGTTGGGACGCCTCTGTTTACAGGAACCTCATTTACCGTACAAGTTCAGTATCACAGAAAGTGAAAAATGGATAAAGAACTTGTGGTACTTACATACAATGCAGTATCACTCAGCAATGAAATCTATGTCATCAGGCCCGTAGCAGCATAATGAGTGGATTCAGGTACGATGATTCTAACTGAAATAAGTCACACAGAAAGAGAAACATCATAAGATATCACTAATACACGGAATGTAAACTTGGCTACAAAGGAACTGAATTCCAAAACAGAACAGGATCTCAAATTTAGAAAACCAACTTATGCTTGCTTAAGGGGAAAGGTGAGTTGGGGTTCTGCATAAAACCAGAGATTGAAATGAGCACAGATAAAGTTCCTTAAGCCAAATATGGAATAGACAAGAGCTACTCCTTGCTCAACGAAATGGACTCAACACCCCATATTAAACGCCTAAGAATGTACCTGACTAGTAAGTATCTTAAAACCTATGGATTGCTATGTCTCCAAAAGAGAATCAAGCGTGTGTACAGGGGCATAAACGCAGCAGTGATAGGATTGGAGACGTTCGGTGAGCAAATGAAGACCCTTTGAAATCATATTTCATGGTACCCATTGGACGGGTCTCAACTCTGCAGTTTTAAGGTATTCTTCCTTCAGCTAAAACATGCATGTGGAACCTAGAGTATGATCAACTGTGTGAACGGGAGACGTGTTCAAATATGTCTCAGTTTTCATCCCCTGGTACTCGGGTGCAACATTCCAGACGCTTTACTAACACTCTCCCCACTTGGACAGTCAGCGCCTTTAACCTCCTGTTTGGCCCAGTTTGCAATTTCTGCGGAAGATGAACAGGAATAGCGAGAACCAATGAGAGACTAGCTGGAGGTGTCTGGACGGGCAAATTTAACTCTCATTTGCCACCAGGAAGAGGAAATAACCAAAGGATCAGCGTGCCGTGCCGAAACCAGTTTAGGGCCTGAAGCCATCCTGCGGTGTTGCGGCCAGGTCACAAGAAAGCGAGTTGAAGAAAGGAGCTCAGGGGCACTGTAATTCACAAACCTGCAGAGTTATAAATGACAGCTATCGTCCAAAAATATACTGAAGTAAGGCTGCCAAGAGGACTTGAAAGCGGGGCAGAATTGCAGGAAACCGATTTCAGGAGGTAGACTGGAATTGCATTGAAAGCATAGGAAAAGAGGCAGAACGTCCACAATGATGCACTTGGCCAAAAAGGGCGTATGCGTTTTTTCCTGAATATATTCAGGAAAAAACGCATACGCCCTTTTTGGCCAACCAAGCAAGCTTGCAAAGGAAATCTGCACTACAATGAAGTCTCACTTCCCCCCGGTCAAAAGGGCCATCTGAAAAAAGTGTAAAATCCAGAAAGGCAGGACAGGCCATGGAGAACTGGGAGCCTTGTTATGCTGATGGGCGGGATGTAAATTGCCAACAGACACTCGGGAGAAGTGTATGGTGTTTCCTGAAACATCTAAAAAACAAAGCAACAGAGCCTAGGGCACTTCCACTTATGGTCCTATAGCTTAGGGAAATTAAAATAAAAAAGACACAGCCACCCCAAAGTTTGGGACGCCTCTGTTTACAAGAATCTCGTTTACCGTACAAGTTCAGTATCACAGAAAGTGAAAAATGGATAAAGAACTTGTGGTACTTATGTACAATGCAGTATCACTCAGCAATGAAATCTATGTCATCAGGCCCGTAGCAGCACAATGAGTGGATTCAGGTACGATGATTCTAACTGAAATAAGTCACACAGAAAAAGAAACATCATAAGATATCACTAATACACGGAATGTAAACTTGGCTACACAGGAACTGAATTCCAAAACAGAACAGGATCTCAAATTTAGAAAACCAACTTATGCTTGCTTAAGGGGAAAGGTGAGTTGGGGTGCTGCATAAAACCAGAGATTGAAATGAGCACAGATAAAGTTCCTTAAGCCAAATATGGAATAGACAAGAGCTACTCCTTGCTCAACGAAATGGACTCAACACCCCATATTAAACGCCTAAGAATGTACCTGACTAGTAAGTATCTTAAAACCTATGGATTGCTATGTCTCCAAAAGAGAATCAAGCGTGTGTACAGGGGCATAAACGCAGCAGTGATAGGATTGGAGAGGTTCGGTGAGCAAATGAAGACCCTTTGAAGTCATATTGCATGGTACCCATTCCACAGGTCTCAACTCTGCAGGTTTAAGGTATTCTTCCTTCAGCTAAAACATGCATGTGGAACCCAGAGTATGATCAACCGTGTGAACGGGAGACGTGTTCAAATATGTCTCAGTTTTCCTCCCCTGGTACTCGGGTGCAACATTCCAGACGCTTTACTAACACTCTCCCCACTTGGAGAGTCAACGCCTTTAACCTCCTGTTTGGCCCAGTTTGCAATTTCTGCGGAAGATGAACAGGAATAGGGAGAACCAATGAGAGACTAGCTGGAGGTGTCTGGACGGGCAAATTTAACTCTCATTTGCCACCAGGAAGAGGAAATAACCAAAGGATCAGCGTGCCGTGCCGAAACCAGATTAGGGCCTGAAGCCATCCTGCAGTGTTGCGGCCAGGTCACAAGAAAACGAGTTGAAGAAAGGAGCTCAGGGGCACTGTAATTCACAAACCTGCAGAGTTATAAATGACAGCTATCGTCCAAAAATATACTGAAGTAAGGCTGCCAAGATGACTTGAAAGTGGGGCAGAATTGCAGGAAACCGATTTCAGGAGGTAGACTGGAATTGCATTGAAAGCATAGGAAAAGAGACAGAACGTCCACAATGAGGCACTTGGCCAAAAACGGCGGATGCGTTTTTTCCTAAATATATTCAGGTAAAAACGCATACGCCCTTTTTGACCAACCAAGCAAACTTGCAAAGGAAATCTGCACTACAATGAAGTCTCACTTCCCCCCAGTCAAAAGGGACATCTGAAAAAAGTGTAAAATCCAGAAAGGCAGGACAGGCCATGGAGAACTGGGAGCCTTGTTATGCTGATGGGCGGGATGTAAATTGCCAACAGACACTCGGGAGAAGTGTATGGTGTTTCCTGAAACATCTAAAAAACAAAGCAACAGAGCCTAGGGCACTTCCACTTATGGTCCTATAGCTTAGGGAAATTAAAATCAAAAAGACACAGCCACCCCAAAGGTTGGGACGCCTCTGTTTACAAGAACCTCGTTTACCGTACAAGTTCAGTATCACAGAAAGTGAAAAATGGATAAAGAACTTGTGGTACTTATGTACAATGCAGTATCACTCAGCAATGAAATCTATGTCATCAGGCCCGTAGCAGCATAATGAGTGGATTCAGGTACGATGATTCTAACTGAAATAAGTCACACAGAAAAAGAAACATCATAAGATATCACTAATACACGGAATGTAAACTTGGCTACACAGGAACTGAATTCCAAAACAGAACAGGGTCTCAAATTTAGAAATCCAACTTATGCTTGCTTAAGGGGAAAGGTGAGTTGGGGTGCTGCATAAAACCAGAGATTGAAATGAGCACAGATAAAGTTCCTTAAGCCAAATATGGAATAGACAAGAGCTACTCCTTGCTCAACGAAATGGACTCAACACCCCATATTAAACGCCTAAGAATGTACCTGACTAGTAAGTATCTTAAAACCTATGGATTGCTATGTCTCCAAAAGAGAATCAAGCGTGTGTACAGGGGCATAAACGCAGCAGTGATAGGATTGGAGAGGTTCGGTGAGCAAATGAAGACCCTTTGAAGTCATATTGCATGGTACCCATTCCACGGGTCTCAACTCTGCAGGTTTAAGGTATTCTTCCTTCAGCTAAAACATGCATGTGGAACCCAGAGTATGATCAACCGTGTGAACGGGAGACGTGTTCAAATATGTCTCAGTTTTCCTCCCCTGGTACTCGGGTGCAACATTCCAGACGCTTTACTAACACTCTCCCCACTTGGAGAGTCAACGCCTTTAACCTCCTGTTTGGCCCAGTTTGCAATTTCTGCGGAAGATGAACAGGAATAGGGAGAACCAATGAGAGACTAGCTGGAGGTGTCT
Organism: Grampus griseus; assembly: GCF_964374135.1. Classification (NCBI taxonomy): domain Eukaryota; kingdom Metazoa; phylum Chordata; class Mammalia; order Artiodactyla; family Delphinidae; genus Grampus; species Grampus griseus. The sequence goes on along the minus strand of NW_028132435.1, from coordinate 16,204 downwards.
GGACGGGAAATTTAACTCTCATTTGCCACCAGGAAGAGGAAATAACCAAAGGATCAGCGTGCCGTGCCGAAACCAGTTTAGGGCCTGAAGCCATCCTGCGGTGTTGCGGCCAGGTCACAAGAAAGCGAGTTGAAGAAAGGAGCTCAGGGGCACTGTAATTCACAAACCTGCAGAGTTATAAATGACAGCTATCGTCCAAAAATATACTGAAGTAAGGCTGCAAAGAGGACTTGAAAGCGGGGCAGAATTGCAGGAAACCGATTTCAGGAGGTACACTGGAATTGCATTGAAAGCATAGGAAAAGAGACAGAACGTCCACAATGATGCACTTGGCCAAAAAGGGCGTATGCGTTTTTTCCTAAATATATTCAGGAAAAAACGCATACGCCCTTTTTGACCAACCAAGCAAACTTGCAAAGGAAATCTGCACTACAATGAAGTCTCACTTCCCCCCGGTCAAAAGGGCCATCTGAAAAAAGTGTAAAATCCAGAAAGGCAGGACAGGCCATGGAGAACTGGGAGCCTTGTTATGCTGATGGGCGGGATGTAAATTGCCAACAGACACTCGGGAGAAGTGTATGGTGTTTCCTGAAACATCTAAAAAACAAAGCAACAGAGCCTAGGGCACTTCCACTTATGGTCCTATAGCTTAGGGAAATTAAAATCAAAAAGACACAGCCACCTCAAAGGTTGGGACGCCTCTGTTTACAAGAACCTCGTTTACCGTACAAGTTCAGTATCACAGAAAGTGAAAAATGGATAAAGAACTTGTGGTACTTATGTACAATGCAGTATCACTCAGCAATGAAATCTATGTCATCAGGCCCGTAACAGCATAATGAGTGGATTCAGGTACGATGATTCTAACTGAAATAAGTCACACAGAAAAAGAAACATCATAAGTTATCACTAATACACGGAATGTAAACTTGGCTACACAGGAACTGAATTCCAAAACAGAACAGGGTCTCAAATTTAGAAATCCAACTTATGCTTGCTTAAGGGGAAAGGTGAGTTGGGGTGCTGCATAAAACCAGAGATTGAAATGAGCACAGATAAAGTTCCTTAAGCCAAATATGGAATAGACAAGAGCTACTCCTTGCTCAACGAAATGGACTCAACACCCCATATTAAACGCCTAAGAATGTACCTGACTAGTAAGTATCTTAAAACCTATGGATTGCTATGTCTCCAAAAGAGAATCAAGCGTGTGTACAGGGGCATAAACGCAGCAGTGATAGGATTGGAGAGGTTCGGTGAACAAATGAAGACCCTTTGAAGTCATATTGCATGGTACCCATTCCACGGGTCTCAACTCTCCAGGTTTAAGGTATTCTTCCTTCAGCTAAAACATGCATGTGGAACCCAGAGTATGATCAACCGTGTGAACGGGAGACGTGTTCAAATATTTCTCAGTTTTCCTCCCCTGGTACTCGGGTGCAACATTCCAGACGCTTTACTAACACTCTCCCCACTTGGAGAGTCAGCGCCTTTAACCTCCTGTTTGGCCCAGTTTGCAATTTCTGCGGAAGATGAACAGGAATAGGGAGAACCAATGAGAGACTAGCTGGAGGTGTCTGGACGGGCAAATTTAACTCTCATTTGCCACCAGGAAGAGGAAATAACCAAAGGATCAGCGTGCCGTGCCGAAACCAGTTTAGGGCCTGAAGCCATCCTGCGGTGTTGCGGCCAGGTCACAAGAAAGCGAGTTGAAGAAAGGAGCTCAGGGGCACTGTAATTCACAAACCTGCAGAGTTATAAATGACAGCTATCGTCCAAAAATATACTGAAGTAAGGCTGCCAAGAGGACTTGAAAGCGGGGCAGAATTGCAGGAAACCGATTTCAGGAGGTAGACTGGAATTGCATTGAAAGCATAGGAAAAGAGACAGAACGTCCACAATGATGCACTTGGCCAAAAAGGGCGTATGCGTTTTTTCCTAAATATATTCAGGAAAAAACGCATACGCCCTTTTTGACCAACCAAGCAAACTTGCAAAGGAAATCTGCACTACAATGAAGTCTCACTTCCCCCCGGTCAAAAGGGCCATCTGAAAAAAGTGTAAAATCCAGAAAGGCAGGACAGGCCATGGAGAACTGGGAGCCTTGTTATGCTGATGGGCGGGATGTAAATTGCCAACAGACACTCGGGAGAAGTGTATGGTGTTTCCTGAAACATCTAAAAAACAAAGCAACAGAGCCTAGGGCACTTCCACTTATGGTCCTATAGCTTAGGGAAATTAAAATCAAAAAGACACAGCCACCCCAAAGGTTGGGACGCCTCTGTTTACAAGAACCTCGTTTACCGTACAAGTTCAGTATCACAGAAAGTGAAAAATGGATAAAGAACTTGTGGTACTTACGTACAATGCAGTATCACTCAGCAATGAAATCTATGTCATCAGGCCCATAGCAGCATAATGAGTGGATTCAGGTATGATGATTCTAACGGAAATAAGTCACACAGAAAAAGAAACATCATAAGATAACACTAATACACGGAATGTAAACTTGGCTACACAGGAACTGAATTCCAAAACAGAACAGGGTCTCAAATTTAGAAATCCAACTTATGCTTGCTTAAGGGGAAAGGTGAGTTGGGGTGCTGCATAAAACCAGAGATTGAAATGAGCACAGATAAAGTTCCTTAAGCCAAATATGGAATAGACAAGAGCTACTCCTTGCTCAACGAAATGGACTCAACACCCCATATTAAACGCCTAAGAATGTACCTGACTAGTAAGTATCTGAAAACCTATGGATTGCTATGTCTCCAAAAGAGAATCAAGCGTGTGTACAGGGGAATAAACGCAGCTGTGATAGGATTGGAGAGGTTCGGTGAGCAAATGAAGACCCTTTGAAGTCATATTGCATGGTACCCATTCCACGGGTTTCAACTACCCAGGTTTAAGGTATTCTTCCTTCAGCTAAAACATGCATGTGGAACCCAGAGTATGATCAACCGTGTGAACGGGAAACGTGTTCAAATATGTCTCAGTTTTCCTCCCCTGATACTCGGGTGCAACATTCCAGACGCTTTACTAACACTCTCCCCACTTGGACAGTCAGCGCCTTTAAACTCCTGTTTGGCCCAGTTTGCAATTTCTGCGGAAGATGAACAGGAATAGCGAGAACCAATGAGAGACTAGCTGGAGGTGTATGGACGGGCAAATTTAACTCTCATTTCCCACCAGGAAGAGGAAATAACCAAAGGCTCAGCATGACGTGCCAGAACCAGATTAGGGCCTGAAGCCATCCTGCAGTGTTGCGGCCAGGTCACAAGAAAGCGAGTTGAAGAAAGGAGCTCAGGGGCACTGTAATTCACAAACCTGCAGAGTTATAAATGACAGCTATCGTCCAAAAATATACTGAAGTAAGGCTGCCAAGAGGACTTGAAAGCGGGGCAGAATTGCAGGAAACCGATTTCAGGAGGTAGACTGAAATTGCATTGAAAGCATAGGAAAAGAGGCAGAACGTCCACAATGATGCACTTGGCCAAAAAGGGCGTATGCGTTTTTTCATGAATATATTCAGGAAAAAACGCATACGCCCTTTTTGTCCAACCAACCAAGCTTGCAAAGGAAATCTGCACTACAATGAAGTCTCACTTCCCCCTGGTCAAAAGGGCCATCTGAAAAAAGTGTAAAATCCAGAAAGTCAGGACAGGCCGTGGAGAACTGGGAGCCTTGTTGTGCTGATGGGCGGGATGTAAATTGCCAACAGACACTCGGGAGAAGTGTATGGTGTTTCCTGAAACATCTAAAAAACAAAGCAACAGAGCCTAGGGCACTTCCACTTATGGTCCTATAGCTTAGGGAAATTAAAATCATAAAGACACAGCCACCCCAAAGGTTGGGACGCCTCTGTTTACAGGAACCTCATTTACCGTACAAGTTCAATATCACAGAAAGTGAAAAATGGATAAAGAACTTGTGGTACTTACATACAATGCAGTATCACTCAGCAATGAAATCTATGTCATCAGGCCCGTAGCAGCATAATGAGTGGATTCAGGTACGATGATTCTAACTGAAATAAGTCACACAGAAAGAGAAACATCATAAGATATCACTAATACACGGAATGTAAACTTGGCTACAAAGGAACTGAATTCCAAAACAGAACAGGGTCGCAAATTTAGAAAACCAACTTATGCTTGCTTAAGGGGAAAGGTGAGTAGGGGTTCTGCATAAAACCAGAGATTGAAATGAGCACAGATAAAGTTCCTTAAGCCAAATATGGAATAGACAAGAGCTACTCCTTGCTCAACGAAATGGACTCAACACCCCATATTAAACGCCTAAGAATGTACCTGACTAGTAAGTATCTTAAAACCTATGGATTGCTATGTCTCCAAAAGAGAATCAAGCGTGTGTACAGGGGCATAAACGCAGCAGTGATAGGATTGGAGAGGTTCGGTGAGCAAATGAAAACCCTTTGAAGTCATATTGCATGGTATCCATTCCACGGGTTTCAACTACCCAGGTTTAAGGTATTCTTCCTTCAGCTAAAACATGCATGTGGAACCCAGAGTATGATCAACCGTGTGAATGGGAGACGTGTTCAAATATGTCTCAGTTTTCCTCCCCTGATACTCGGGTGCAACATTCCAGACGCTTTACTAACACTCTCCCGACTTGGAGAGTCAGTCCCTTTAACCTCCTGTTTGGCCCAGTTTGCAATTTCTGCGGAAGATGAACAGGAATAGCGAGAACCAATGAGAGACTAGCTGGAGGTGTCTGGACGGGCAAATTTAACTCTCATTTCCCACCAGGAAGAGGAAATAACCAAAGGCTCAGCGTGCCGTGCCGGAACCAGATTAGGGCCTGAAGCCATCCTGCGGTGTTGCGGCCAGGTCAAAAGAAAGCAAGTTGAAGAAAGGAGCTCAGGGGCACTGTAATTCACAAACCTGCAGAGTTATAAATGACAGCTATCGTCCAAAAATATACTGAAGTAAGGCTGCCAAGAGGACTTGAAAGCGGGGCAGAATTGCAGGAAACCGATTTCAGGAGGTAGACTGGAATTGCATTGAAAGCATAGGAAAAGAGGCAGAACGTCCACAATGATGCACTTGGCCAAAAAGGGCGTATGCGTTTTTTCTTGAATATATTCAGGAAAAAACGCATACGCCCTTTTTGGCCAACCAAGCAAGCTTGCAAAGGAAATCTGCACTACAATGAAGTCTCACTTCCCCCCGGTCAAAAGGGCCATCTGAAAAAAGTGTAAAATCCAGAAAGGCAGGACAGGCCATGGAGAACTGGGAGCCTTGTTATGCTGATGGGCGGGATATAAATTGCCAACAGACACTCGGGAGAACTGTATGGTGTTTCCTGAAACATCTAAAAAACAAAGCAACAGAGCCTAGGGCACTTCCACTTATGGTCCTATAGCTTAGGGAAATTAAAATAAAAAAGACACAGCCACCCCAATGTTTGGGACGCCTCTGTTTACAAGAATCTCGTTTACCGTACAAGTTCAGTATAACAGAAAGTGAAAAATGGATAAAGAACTTGTGGTACTTACGTACAATGCAGTATCACTCAGCAATGAAATCTATGTCATCAGGCCCGTAGCAGCATAATGAGTGGATTCAGGTACGATGATTCTAACGGAAATAAGTCACACAGAAAAAGAAACATCATAAGATATCACTAATACACGGAATGTAAACTTGGCTACACAGGAACTGAATTCCAAAACAGAACAGGGTCTCAAATTTAGAAAACCAACTTATGCTTGCTTAAGGGGAAAGGTGAGTTGGGGTGCTGCATAAAACCAGAGATTGAAATGAGCACAGATAAAGTTCCTTAAGCCAAATATGGAATAGACAAGAGCTACTCCTTGCTCAACGAAATGGACTCAACACCCCATATTAAACGCCTAAGAATGTACCTGACTAGTAAGTATCTTAAAACCTATGGATTGCTATGTCTCTAAAAGAGAATCAAGCGTGTGTACAGGGGCATAAACGCAGCAGTGATAGGATTGGAGAGGTTCGGTGAGCAAATGAAGACCCTTTGAAGTCATATTGCATGGTACCCATTCCACGGGTCTCAACTCTGCAGGTTTAAGGTATTCTTCCTTCAGCTAAAACATGCATGTGGAACCCAGAATATGATCAACTGTGTGAACGGGAGACGTGTTCAAATATGTCTCAGTTTTCCTCCCCTGATACTCGGGTGCAACATTCCAGACGCTTTACTAACACTCTCCCCACTTGGAGAGTCAATGCCTTTAACCTCCTGTTTGGCCCAGTTTGCAATTTCTGCGGAAGATGAACAGGAATAGGGAGAACCAATGAGAGACTAGCTGGAGGTGTCTGGACGGGCAAATTTAACTCTCATTTCCCACCAGGAAGAGGAAATAACCAAAGGCTCAGCGTGCCGTGCTGGAACCAGATTAGGGCCTGAAGCAATCCTTCGGTGTTGCGGCCAGCTCACAAGAAAGCGAGTTGAAGAAAGGAGCTCAAGGGCACTGTAATTCACAAATCTGCAGAGTTATAAATGACAGCTATCGTCCAAAAATATACTGAAGTAAGGCTGCCAGGAGGACTTGAAAGCAGGGCAGAATTGCGGGAAACCAATTTCAGGAGGTAGACTGGAATTGCATTGAAAGCATAGGAAAAGAGGCAGAACGTCCACAATGATGCACTTGGCCAAAAAGGGCGTATGCGTTTTTTCCTGAATATATTGAGGAAAAAACGCATACGCCCTTTTTGGCCAACCAAGCAAGCTTGCAAAGGAAATCTGCACTACAATGAAGTCTCACTTCCCCCCGGTCAAAAGGGCCATCTGAAAAAAGTGTAAAATCCAGAAAGGCAGGACAGGCCATGGAGAACTGGGAGCCTTGTTATGCTGATGGGCGGGATGTAAATTGCCAACAGACACTCGGGAGAAGTGTATGGTGTTTCCTGTAACATCTAAAAAACAAAGCAACAGAGCCTAGGGCACTTCCACTTATGGTCCTATAGCTTAGGGAAATTAAAATCAAAAAGACACAGCCACCCCAAAGGTTGGGACGCCTCTGTTTCCAAGAACCTCATTTACCGTACAAGTTCAGTATCACAGAAAGTGAAAAATGGATAAAGAACTTGTGGTACTTACGTATAATGCAGTATCACTCAGCAATGAAATCTATGTCATCAGGCCCGTAGCAGCATAATGAGTGGATTCAGGTACGATGATTCTAACTGAAATAAGTCACACAGAAAAAGAAACATCATAAGATATCACTAATACACGGAATGTAAACTTGGCTACACAGGAACTGAATTACGGAACAGAACAGGGTCTCAAATTTAGAAAACCAACATATGCTTGCTTAAGGGTAAATGTGAGTTGGGATGCTGCATAAAACCAGAGATTGAAATGAGCACAGATAAAGTTCCTTAAGCCAAATATGGAATAGACAAGAGCTACTCCTTGCTCAACGAAATGGACTCAACACCCCATATTAAACGCCTAAGAATGTACCTGACTAGTAAGTATCTTAAAACCTATGGATTGCTATGTCTCCAAAAGAGAATCAAGCGTGTGTACAGGGGCATAAACGCAGCAGTGATAGGATTGGAGAGGTTCGGTGAGCAAATGAAGACCCTTTGAAGTCATATTGCATGGTACCCATTCCACGGGTCTCAACTCTGCAGGTTTAAGGTATTCTTCCTTCAGCTAAAACATGCATGTGGAACCCAGAGTATGATCAACTGTGTGAACGGGAGACGTGTTCAAATATGTCTCAGTTTTCCTCCCCTGATACTCGGGTGCAACATTCCAGACGCTTTACTAACACTCTCCCCACTTGGAGAGTCAATGCCTTTAACCTCCTGTTTGGCCCAGTTTGCAATTTCTGCGGAAGATGAACAGGAATAGGGAGAACCAATGAGAGACTAGCTGGAGGTGTCTGGACGGGCAAATTTAACTCTCATTTCCCACCAGGAAGAGGAAATAACCAAAGGCTCAGCATGACGTGCCAGAACCAGATTAGGGCCTGAAGCCATCCTGCAGTGTTGCGGCCAGGTCACAAGAAAGCGAGTTGAAGAAAGGAGCTCAGGGGCACTGTAATTCACAAACCTGCAGAGTTATAAATGACAGCTATCGTCCAAAAATATACTGAAGTAAGGCTGCCAAGAGGACTTGAAAGCGGGGCAGAATTGCAGGAAACCGATTTCAGGAGGTAGACTGAAATTGCATTGAAAGCATAGGAAAAGAGGCAGAACGTCCACAATGATGCACTTGGCCAAAAAGGGCGTATGCGTTTTTTCATGAATATATTCAGGAAAAAACGCATACGCCCTTTTTGTCCAACCAACCAAGCTTGCAAAGGAAATCTGCACTACAATGAAGTCTCACTTCCCCCTGGTCAAAAGGGCCATCTGAAAAAAGTGTAAAATCCAGAAAGTCAGGACAGGCCGTGGAGAACTGGGAGCCTTGTTGTGCTGATGGGCGGGATGTAAATTGCCAACAGACACTCGGGAGAAGTGTATGGTGTTTCCTGAAACATCTAAAAAACAAAGCAACAGAGCCTAGGGCACTTCCACTTATGGTCCTATAGCTTAGGGAAATTAAAATCATAAAGACACAGCCACCCCAAAGGTTGGGACGCCTCTGTTTACAGGAACCTCATTTACCGTACAAGTTCAATATCACAGAAAGTGAAAAATGGATAAAGAACTTGTGGTACTTACATACAATGCAGTATCACTCAGCAATGAAATCTATGTCATCAGGCCCGTAGCAGCATAATGAGTGGATTCAGGTACGATGATTCTAACTGAAATAAGTCACACAGAAAGAGAAACATCATAAGATATCACTAATACACGGAATGTAAACTTGGCTACAAAGGAACTGAATTCCAAAACAGAACAGGGTCGCAAATTTAGAAAACCAACTTATGCTTGCTTAAGGGGAAAGGTGAGTAGGGGTTCTGCATAAAACCAGAGATTGAAATGAGCACAGATAAAGTTCCTTAAGCCAAATATGGAATAGACAAGAGCTACTCCTTGCTCAACGAAATGGACTCAACACCCCATATTAAACGCCTAAGAATGTACCTGACTAGTAAGTATCTTAAAACCTATGGATTGCTATGTCTCCAAAAGAGAATCAAGCGTGTGTACAGGGGCATAAACGCAGCAGTGATAGGATTGGAGAGGTTCGGTGAGCAAATGAAAACCCTTTGAAGTCATATTGCATGGTATCCATTCCACGGGTTTCAACTACCCAGGTTTAAGGTATTCTTCCTTCAGCTAAAACATGCATGTGGAACCCAGAGTATGATCAACCGTGTGAATGGGAGACGTGTTCAAATATGTCTCAGTTTTCCTCCCCTGATACTCGGGTGCAACATTCCAGACGCTTTACTAACACTCTCCCGACTTGGAGAGTCAGTCCCTTTAACCTCCTGTTTGGCCCAGTTTGCAATTTCTGCGGAAGATGAACAGGAATAGCGAGAACCAATGAGAGACTAGCTGGAGGTGTCTGGACGGGCAAATTTAACTCTCATTTCCCACCAGGAAGAGGAAATAACCAAAGGCTCAGCGTGCCGTGCCGGAACCAGATTAGGGCCTGAAGCCATCCTGCGGTGTTGCGGCCAGGTCAAAAGAAAGCAAGTTGAAGAAAGGAGCTCAGGGGCACTGTAATTCACAAACCTGCAGAGTTATAAATGACAGCTATCGTCCAAAAATATACTGAAGTAAGGCTGCCAAGAGGACTTGAAAGCGGGGCAGAATTGCAGGAAACCGATTTCAGGAGGTAGACTGGAATTGCATTGAAAGCATAGGAAAAGAGGCAGAACGTCCACAATGATGCACTTGGCCAAAAAGGGCGTATGCGTTTTTTCTTGAATATATTCAGGAAAAAACGCATACGCCCTTTTTGGCCAACCAAGCAAGCTTGCAAAGGAAATCTGCACTACAATGAAGTCTCACTTCCCCCCGGTCAAAAGGGCCATCTGAAAAAAGTGTAAAATCCAGAAAGGCAGGACAGGCCATGGAGAACTGGGAGCCTTGTTATGCTGATGGGCGGGATATAAATTGCCAACAGACACTCGGGAGAACTGTATGGTGTTTCCTGAAACATCTAAAAAACAAAGCAACAGAGCCTAGGGCACTTCCACTTATGGTCCTATAGCTTAGGGAAATTAAAATAAAAAAGACACAGCCACCCCAATGTTTGGGACGCCTCTGTTTACAAGAATCTCGTTTACCGTACAAGTTCAGTATAACAGAAAGTGAAAAATGGATAAAGAACTTGTGGTACTTACGTACAATGCAGTATCACTCAGCAATGAAATCTATGTCATCAGGCCCGTAGCAGCATAATGAGTGGATTCAGGTACGATGATTCTAACGGAAATAAGTCACACAGAAAAAGAAACATCATAAGATATCACTAATACACGGAATGTAAACTTGGCTACACAGGAACTGAATTCCAAAACAGAACAGGGTCTCAAATTTAGAAAACCAACTTATGCTTGCTTAAGGGGAAAGGTGAGTTGGGGTGCTGCATAAAACCAGAGATTGAAATGAGCACAGATAAAGTTCCTTAAGCCAAATATGGAATAGACAAGAGCTACTCCTTGCTCAACGAAATGGACTCAACACCCCATATTAAACGCCTAAGAATGTACCTGACTAGTAAGTATCTTAAAACCTATGGATTGCTATGTCTCTAAAAGAGAATCAAGCGTGTGTACAGGGGCATAAACGCAGCAGTGATAGGATTGGAGAGGTTCGGTGAGCAAATGAAGACCCTTTGAAGTCATATTGCATGGTACCCATTCCACGGGTCTCAACTCTGCAGGTTTAAGGTATTCTTCCTTCAGCTAAAACATGCATGTGGAACCCAGAATATGATCAACTGTGTGAACGGGAGACGTGTTCAAATATGTCTCAGTTTTCCTCCCCTGATACTCGGGTGCAACATTCCAGACGCTTTACTAACACTCTCCCCACTTGGAGAGTCAATGCCTTTAACCTCCTGTTTGGCCCAGTTTGCAATTTCTGCGGAAGATGAACAGGAATAGGGAGAACCAATGAGAGACTAGCTGGAGGTGTCTGGACGGGCAAATTTAACTCTCATTTCCCACCAGGAAGAGGAAATAACCAAAGGCTCAGCGTGCCGTGCTGGAACCAGATTAGGGCCTGAAGCAATCCTTCGGTGTTGCGGCCAGCTCACAAGAAAGCGAGTTGAAGAAAGGAGCTCAAGGGCACTGTAATTCACAAATCTGCAGAGTTATAAATGACAGCTATCGTCCAAAAATATACTGAAGTAAGGCTGCCAGGAGGACTTGAAAGCAGGGCAGAATTGCGGGAAACCAATTTCAGGAGGTAGACTGGAATTGCATTGAAAGCATAGGAAAAGAGGCAGAACGTCCACAATGATGCACTTGGCCAAAAAGGGCGTATGCGTTTTTTCCTGAATATATTGAGGAAAAAACGCATACGCCCTTTTTGGCCAACCAAGCAAGCTTGCAAAGGAAATCTGCACTACAATGAAGTCTCACTTCCCCCCGGTCAAAAGGGCCATCTGAAAAAAGTGTAAAATCCAGAAAGGCAGGACAGGCCATGGAGAACTGGGAGCCTTGTTATGCTGATGGGCGGGATGTAAATTGCCAACAGACACTCGGGAGAAGTGTATGGTGTTTCCTGTAACATCTAAAAAACAAAGCAACAGAGCCTAGGGCACTTCCACTTATGGTCCTATAGCTTAGGGAAATTAAAATCAAAAAGACACAGCCACCCCAAAGGTTGGGACGCCTCTGTTTCCAAGAACCTCATTTACCGTACAAGTTCAGTATCACAGAAAGTGAAAAATGGATAAAGAACTTGTGGTACTTACGTATAATGCAGTATCACTCAGCAATGAAATCTATGTCATCAGGCCCGTAGCAGCATAATGAGTGGATTCAGGTACGATGATTCTAACTGAAATAAGTCACACAGAAAAAGAAACATCATAAGATATCACTAATACACGGAATGTAAACTTGGCTACACAGGAACTGAATTACGGAACAGAACAGGGTCTCAAATTTAGAAAACCAACATATGCTTGCTTAAGGGTAAATGTGAGTTGGGATGCTGCATAAAACCAGAGATTGAAATGAGCACAGATAAAGTTCCTTAAGCCAAATATGGAATAGACAAGAGCTACTCCTTGCTCAACGAAATGGACTCAACACCCCATATTAAACGCCTAAGAATGTACCTGACTAGTAAGTATCTTAAAACCTATGGATTGCTATGTCTCCAAAAGAGAATCAAGCGTGTGTACAGGGGCATAAACGCAGCAGTGATAGGATTGGAGAGGTTCGGTGAGCAAATGAAGACCCTTTGAAGTCATATTGCATGGTACCCATTCCACGGGTCTCAACTCTGCAGGTTTAAGGTATTCTTCCTTCAGCTAAAACATGCATGTGGAACCCAGAGTATGATCAACTGTGTGAACGGGAGACGTGTTCAAATATGTCTCAGTTTTCCTCCCCTGATACTCGGGTGCAACATTCCAGACGCTTTACTAACACTCTCCCCACTTGGAGAGTCAATGCCTTTAACCTCCTGTTTGGCCCAGTTTGCAATTTCTGCGGAAGATGAACAGGAATAGGGAGAACCAATGAGAGACTAGCTGGAGGTGTATGGACGGGCAAATTTAACTCTCATTTCCCACCAGGAAGAGGAAATAACCAAAGGCTCAGCATGACGTGCCAGAACCAGATTAGGGCCTGAAGCCATCCTGCAGTGTTGCGGCCAGGTCACAAGAAAGCGAGTTGAAGAAAGGAGCTCAGGGGCACTGTAATTCACAAACCTGCAGAGTTATAAATGACAGCTATCGTCCAAAAATATACTGAAGTAAGGCTGCCAAGAGGACTTGAAAGCGGGGCAGAATTGCAGGAAACCGATTTCAGGAGGTAGACTGAAATTGCATTGAAAGCATAGGAAAAGAGGCAGAACGTCCACAATGATGCACTTGGCCAAAAAGGGCGTATGCGTTTTTTCATGAATATATTCAGGAAAAAACGCATACGCCCTTTTTGTCCAACCAACCAAGCTTGCAAAGGAAATCTGCACTACAATGAAGTCTCACTTCCCCCTGGTCAAAAGGGCCATCTGAAAAAAGTGTAAAATCCAGAAAGTCAGGACAGGCCGTGGAGAACTGGGAGCCTTGTTGTGCTGATGGGCGGGATGTAAATTGCCAACAGACACTCGGGAGAAGTGTATGGTGTTTCCTGAAACATCTAAAAAACAAAGCAACAGAGCCTAGGGCACTTCCACTTATGGTCCTATAGCTTAGGGAAATTAAAATCATAAAGACACAGCCACCCCAAAGGTTGGGACGCCTCTGTTTACAGGAACCTCATTTACCGTACAAGTTCAATATCACAGAAAGTGAAAAATGGATAAAGAACTTGTGGTACTTACATACAATGCAGTATCACTCAGCAATGAAATCTATGTCATCAGGCCCGTAGCAGCATAATGAGTGGATTCAGGTACGATGATTCTAACTGAAATAAGTCACACAGAAAGAGAAACATCATAAGATATCACTAATACACGGAATGTAAACTTGGCTACAAAGGAACTGAATTCCAAAACAGAACAGGGTCGCAAATTTAGAAAACCAACTTATGCTTGCTTAAGGGGAAAGGTGAGTAGGGGTTCTGCATAAAACCAGAGATTGAAATGAGCACAGATAAAGTTCCTTAAGCCAAATATGGAATAGACAAGAGCTACTCCTTGCTCAACGAAATGGACTCAACACCCCATATTAAACGCCTAAGAATGTACCTGACTAGTAAGTATCTTAAAACCTATGGATTGCTATGTCTCCAAAAGAGAATCAAGCGTGTGTACAGGGGCATAAACGCAGCAGTGATAGGATTGGAGAGGTTCGGTGAGCAAATGAAAACCCTTTGAAGTCATATTGCATGGTATCCATTCCACGGGTTTCAACTACCCAGGTTTAAGGTATTCTTCCTTCAGCTAAAACATGCATGTGGAACCCAGAGTATGATCAACCGTGTGAATGGGAGACGTGTTCAAATATGTCTCAGTTTTCCTCCCCTGATACTCGGGTGCAACATTCCAGACGCTTTACTAACACTCTCCCGACTTGGAGAGTCAGTCCCTTTAACCTCCTGTTTGGCCCAGTTTGCAATTTCTGCGGAAGATGAACAGGAATAGCGAGAACCAATGAGAGACTAGCTGGAGGTGTCTGGACGGGCAAATTTAACTCTCATTTCCCACCAGGAAGAGGAAATAACCAAAGGCTCAGCGTGCCGTGCCGGAACCAGATTAGGGCCTGAAGCCATCCTACGGTGTTGCGGCCAGGTCAAAAGAAAGCAAGTTGAAGAAAGGAGCTCAGGGGCACTGTAATTCACAAACCTGCAGAGTTATAAATGACAGCTATCGTCCAAAAATATACTGAAGTAAGGCTGCCAAGAGGACTTGAAAGCGGGGCAGAATTGCAGGAAACCGATTTCAGGAGGTAGACTGGAATTGCATTGAAAGCATAGGAAAAGAGGCAGAACGTCCACAATGATGCACTTGGCCAAAAAGGGCGTATGCGTTTTTTCTTGAATATATTCAGGAAAAAACGCATACGCCCTTTTTGGCCAACCAAGCAAGCTTGCAAAGGAAATCTGCACTACAATGAAGTCTCACTTCCCCCCGGTCAAAAGGGCCATCTGAAAAAAGTGTAAAATCCAGAAAGGCAGGACAGGCCATGGAGAACTGGGAGCCTTGTTATGCTGATGGGCGGGATATAAATTGCCAACAGACACTCGGGAGAACTGTATGGTGTTTCCTGAAACATCTAAAAAACAAAGCAACAGAGCCTAGGGCACTTCCACTTATGGTCCTATAGCTTAGGGAAATTAAAATAAAAAAGACACAGCCACCCCAATGTTTGGGACGCCTCTGTTTACAAGAATCTCGTTTACCGTACAAGTTCAGTATAACAGAAAGTGAAAAATGGATAAAGAACTTGTGGTACTTACGTACAATGCAGTATCACTCAGCAATGAAATCTATGTCATCAGGCCCGTAGCAGCATAATGAGTGGATTCAGGTACGATGATTCTAACGGAAATAAGTCACACAGAAAAAGAAACATCATAAGATATCACTAATACACGGAATGTAAACTTGGCTACACAGGAACTGAATTCCAAAACAGAACAGGGTCTCAAATTTAGAAAACCAACTTATGCTTGCTTAAGGGGAAAGGTGAGTTGGGGTGCTGCATAAAACCAGAGATTGAAATGAGCACAGATAAAGTTCCTTAAGCCAAATATGGAATAGACAAGAGCTACTCCTTGCTCAACGAAATGGACTCAACACCCCATATTAAACGCCTAAGAATGTACCTGACTAGTAAGTATCTTAAAACCTATGGATTGCTATGTCTCTAAAAGAGAATCAAGCGTGTGTACAGGGGCATAAACGCAGCAGTGATAGGATTGGAGAGGTTCGGTGAGCAAATGAAGACCCTTTGAAGTCATATTGCATGGTACCCATTCCACGGGTCTCAACTCTGCAGGTTTAAGGTATTCTTCCTTCAGCTAAAACATGCATGTGGAACCCAGAATATGATCAACTGTGTGAACGGGAGACGTGTTCAAATATGTCTCAGTTTTCCTCCCCTGATACTCGGGTGCAACATTCCAGACGCTTTACTAACACTCTCCCCACTTGGAGAGTCAATGCCTTTAACCTCCTGTTTGGCCCAGTTTGCAATTTCTGCGGAAGATGAACAGGAATAGGGAGAACCAATGAGAGACTAGCTGGAGGTGTCTGGACGGGCAAATTTAACTCTCATTTCCCACCAGGAAGAGGAAATAACCAAAGGCTCAGCGTGCCGTGCTGGAACCAGATTAGGGCCTGAAGCAATCCTTCGGTGTTGCGGCCAGCTCACAAGAAAGCGAGTTGAAGAAAGGAGCTCAAGGGCACTGTAATTCACAAATCTGCAGAGTTATAAATGACAGCTATCGTCCAAAAATATACTGAAGTAAGGCTGCCAGGAGGACTTGAAAGCAGGGCAGAATTGCGGGAAACCAATTTCAGGAGGTAGACTGGAATTGCATTGAAAGCATAGGAAAAGAGGCAGAACGTCCACAATGATGCACTTGGCCAAAAAGGGCGTATGCGTTTTTTCCTGAATATATTGAGGAAAAAACGCATACGCCCTTTTTGGCCAACCA
>NW_028132436.1:0-31952 GCF_964374135.1 Grampus griseus | reverse complement strand
CGACTCGGGAGAGCCTCGGGGTACTCAGTGTCCTTGTACGGAAACGGGTGTTGCCGGGAGGAGTCTAGGAGTCCCGAAGAGCTTCCAACCCTTCCACCGAAGCAGAAGAGAGAACTAAGGCCTCATGGAAGCTGCTGCACTCCTACCCTGCCGCGTGGCATATCAGGGTGCTCCTTCGAAGCTAGGCCTCACTTGGAGTTTCCCCTCAGCTATACAACAGGACAGGATGAGCTCTGACCGAGAAAGTGGAGTACCCCGGTTCCATGTGAAACCGTCTCTTCCCTCTCACAGCCATGCCTGCCGTGAGAAGAGGCCCGGCAACAGCAGTGTTTCTCAGGGAGCTTCAAGGCGCAATAGAGGATTCTTCAAGGTGCGGAAACAGGGCTGGTCCCATCGGGCACCAGCCCCAGGATGACACGGAGCATAAGTAGCTGTGCTTTCTATCCAAGGCAAAAGCGACCTAGTACATACTTGCTTCAAGCGTTCTTCACAGGGTGCTCTGGGTGTACCAAACTGCCTAGACCAAGGAATGCCTTTGGTCTCCTAGGGTCCCTTGCCTCTACTAAAAGCCTGAAGTGTTACACAGAGACCTGTGCTTTCGTGGAAGTTGGAAGGCAAGCCGCCTTTCCCCCTGAGATACGGTGACTTCGGGTATGAGTTCCTAGAAGGGCAGCTTCCAAAGTCCGGCAGTGTTACACGGAGAACGGTGCTCTAGTTGCAGTGGGAGCACTAGTTGAATGCCTCCTTGCGGTGGGGTGACTTCAGAGATGAGGTGCTAGGGATACTGAAAAGCAGAGGGATTTTCTCAGTGCAGCTCAGACAAGGGCGATGAGGCAGAAGTCCACGGCACGCTGCACTGGCTAGAACCGTGTTCCGCAAACTGCTGGAGAGCTGAGGAAATCTAGCTCTCCCAAGGGAGTGTGCAAATGCTGCCGAGCAATAGGCGTACGCACAGGGGTACTCCGAAGGGCTTCCCGGGCTGGACGTTGCTCGGGAGGCCCAGGGGTCCGTGGACTACACAGCGTCCTTGTACAGAGACACGGGCCGACGCGAGGCGCCTAGGAATCCTGAGAAGCTTAGCAGCGTTACACTAAGGAAGGGCAACGACGACTGCCTCATGGAAACTGCTGCGCGCCTACCATTCTGCATGCAATTCAGGGCCTTCATTTGAGGCTTCTGCTCAGTGGAGTTTTATGGTAACTATAGGGCAGGGAGGATGAGCTCCCAACCAGGAACGGGAAGGCACCCTGTTTCTTTCATGGAAACTCTTTCTCTTCTCAGAGCCACGCCTGCACGGATGAGAATCCGGGCCACATCAGTGCTTTCCAGGTAGCTTCGAGGCCGCATAAAGGCAGCTTTCAAGGCGGGAAAGCAAGGCTTGTCTCAAACGGCCATTTCCAGGTTGACATGGGGCAGACTCTTCCGTGGTTTCTACCAAGTCAAAGAGACCTAGCTTCTCACGGAGTCCTTCCACAATCAACTTTTCTATGCAGGGTATTCTTCCTGAGGTGAACGGCCTGAACGAAAGAATGCGCTAGGTTTCTTGGGTCCTGCGAATCGTCCCAAAGCCTGCGGCTTTACACCAGAAACTGTGCTCTGGTTGCACTTGGAATTCCACGCCCCCCCCCCCCCCGCCCTCCCCAAGCCGACATTCTCCTTGAGTTAGGTTGACTTCAGGTATGAGGTCCTGGAGGGAATTGTAAGCAAAGTGCTCCTCTCAGTACAGCTCTGACTACGGTAATGAGGCACACTTCCATGGCCTTCTGCAACTAGAGCTACAAATATGTTCTTGAGGCTGTTGGTGAGCTGAGGCAATCTGGCTCCCCCGAGGCAGCGTGAAAGCTGCTGCCCTTCACTCGGCACGCACACGGGTACTCCGAAGTGTCTAGGGGTGTGAATGTGGCTCTTCAGCTCGGGAGAGCCCGGGGGTCCTCAGTGTCCTTGTACAGAAACGGGTGCTGTCGCGAGGAGTCTAGGAGACCCGAAAAGCTTACTACCGTTCCACTGAAGCAGAAGAGAGAGCTAAGGCCTCCTGGGAGCTGCTGCACTCCTACCCTGCTGCACGGCATATCAGGGCCCTCCTTCGAAGCTAGGCCTCACTTGGAGCTTCCCCTTAGCTACCGAACAGGACAGGATGAGCTCTGACCGAGGAACTGGAATGCCCCGGTTCCTCGTGAAACCGTCTCTTCCCTCTCGCAGCCGTGCCTGCCGTGAGAGGAGGCCCGACAACAGCAGTGTTTTCCAGGGAGCTGCAAGGCGCGTAACCGGACCTTTCAAGGTGCCAAAACAAGGCCAGTCCCATCAGGCCGCAGCTCCAGGAAGACACGCAGCGTAAGTGTCTGTGGTTTCTGTCAAGTCAAAAGAGACCTAGCGACATACTTGGCTCTTCCCTGATTCAACTTTCCTACACGGGACGTTCTGCGTGTAGCGAACTGCCGGGACCACAGAGTGCCCTAGGTCTCGCAGGGTCCTGTGCTTCTACCGAAACCCTGAAGTGTTCCACAGAGATCTGTGCTTTGGCGGAATTGGTAACGCAGGCCGCCTTTGCACCTGAGCTACGGTGACTTCAGGTATGAGTGCCTAGAGGGACTAGCAAGCGCAGAGTTCTTCTCAGTACAGCTCAGACCAGGGCAATGTGGCCGACTTCCGTGGCATGCTGGACTTGCTAGAACCGTGTTCCTGAATCCGTTGGTGAGCTGAAGCAATCTAGCTCCCCCCAGGAGAGAGTGCAGCGTGTTACGCTTCCCTCGGCCTAGCCAGGGGCACCCAGAAGGGCCTACGTGTCTGAGTGTGGCCCAGCAGGCCCAGGGGAGCCTGAGGGTACTCAGAGTTCTTGTAGGGACACGGGTGCTGACGCGACGGGGCCAGGAGTCCTGACAGGATTAGTACCGTTACACGAGGGCAGGAGTGCGACAAAGGCCTCAAGGAAAAGGCCGCAAAACTACCCTTCTGGTTGGCAAATCAGGGCCTTAGGTAGAGGCTACGGCCCACGTTGGGATTCCCCTTCGCTCTAGAGCAGGGCAGGGTATGCTCCCGCCCAGGGCCTGAAAGCACCCTCTTCCTTTCGAGAAAACCCTGTTGCTTCCTGAGCCATGCCTGCAGTGAGTACAAGTCCAGCAACCAAAGCGTTGTTCAGGAAGCTTCAAGGCCGCATGAATGGAGCTGTCAAGCCGGGAAGACCAGGCTTGCCTCAGAGGGCTGCCTTTTCCAGGTTTACGTGCAGAAGAAGCGTCTGTGGTTTCTAACAAGTCCAAAGAGGCCTAGCTGCTCACTGGGTCCCTCGAGAATCATCTTCTCTAGGCAGGGTGCCCCGCGTGTAGCGAACTGCTTAAATGAAAGAACGCCTTAGGTGTCGTAGGCTCACGTGCATCTTCCGCATGCCTGCAGCGTTACCCTAGAAACTGTGCTCTAGAGGCCCTTGGACGGCAAGCCGACTTACTCCCTGAGGTAGGTTGACTTCAGGCATGAGGTCCTAGAAGGAATTGTAAGCAAGACGTTTTGCTCAGCGCAGCTGCGACTACAGTGATGATGCAGCCTTCCGTGGCCTGCTGCCCAAGCTACCACAGTGTTCCCGAGGCTGTTGGTGTGCTGAGGAAATCTAGCTCCCCCGAGGCAGTGTGCAAGCTGCTGCCCTTCACTCGGCACACACACGAGGATTCCAAAGTGCCTCCGGGTCTGAACGTTGCTCTTCGACTCGGGAGAGCCTCGGGGTACTCAGTGTCCTTGTACGGAAACGGGTGTTGCCGGGAGGAGTCTAGGAGTCCCGAAGAGCTTCCAACCCTTCCACCGAAGCAGAAGAGAGAACTAAGGCCTCATGGAAGCTGCTGCACTCCTACCCTGCCGCGTGGCATATCAGGGTGCTCCTTCGAAGCTAGGCCTCACTTGGAGTTTCCCCTTAGCTATACAACAGGACAGGATGAGCTCTGACCGAGAAAGTGGAGTACCCCGGTTCCATGTGAAACCGTCTCTTCCCTCTCACAGCCATGCCTGCCGTGAGAAGAGGCCCGGCAACAGCAGTGTTTCTCAGGGAGCTTCAAGGCGCAATAGAGGATTCTTCAAGGTGCGGAAACAGGGCTGGTCCCATCGGGCACCAGCCCCAGGATGACACGGAGCATAAGTAGCTGTGCTTTCTATCCAAGGCAAAAGCGACCTAGTACATACTTGCTTCAAGCGTTCTTCACAGGGTGCTCTGGGTGTACCAAACTGCCTAGACCAAGGAATGCCTTTGGTCTCCTAGGGTCCCTTGCCTCTACTAAAAGCCTGAAGTGTTACACAGAGACCTGTGCTTTCGTGGAAGTTGGAAGGCAAGCCGCCTTTCCCCCTGAGATACGGTGACTTCGGGTATGAGTTCCTAGAAGGGCAGCTTCCAAAGTCCGGCAGTGTTACACGGAGAACGGTGCTCTAGTTGCAGTGGGAGCACTAGTTGAATGCCTCCTTGCGGTGGGGTGACTTCAGAGATGAGGTGCTAGGGATACTGAAAAGCAGAGGGATTTTCTCAGTGCAGCTCAGACAAGGGCGATGAGGCAGAAGTCCACGGCACGCTGCACTGGCTAGAACCGTGTTCCGCAAACTGCTGGAGAGCTGAGGAAATCTAGCTCTCCCAAGGGAGTGTGCAAATGCTGCCGAGCAATAGGCGTACGCACAGGGGTACTCCGAAGGGCTTCCCGGGCTGGACGTTGCTCGGGAGGCCCAGGGGTCCGTGGACTACACAGCGTCCTTGTACAGAGACACGGGCCGACGCGAGGCGCCTAGGAATCCTGAGAAGCTTAGCAGCGTTACACTAAGGAAGGGCAACGACGACTGCCTCATGGAAACTGCTGCGCGCCTACCATTCTGCATGCAATTCAGGGCCTTCATTTGAGGCTTCTGCTCAGTGGAGTTTTATGGTAACTATAGGGCAGGGAGGATGAGCTCCCAACCAGGAACGGGAAGGCACCCTGTTTCTTTCATGGAAACTCTTTCTCTTCTCAGAGCCACGCCTGCACGGATGAGAATCCGGGCCACATCAGTGCTTTCCAGGTAGCTTCGAGGCCGCATAAAGGCAGCTTTCAAGGCGGGAAAGCAAGGCTTGTCTCAAACGGCCATTTCCAGGTTGACATGGGGCAGACTCTTCCGTGGTTTCTACCAAGTCAAAGAGACCTAGCTTCTCACGGAGTCCTTCCACAATCAACTTTTCTATGCAGGGTATTCTTCCTGAGGTGAACGGCCTGAACGAAAGAATGCGCTAGGTTTCTTGGGTCCTGCGAATCGTCCCAAAGCCTGCGGCTTTACACCAGAAACTGTGCTCTGGTTGCACTTGGAATTCCACGCCCCCCCCCCCCCCGCCCTCCCCAAGCCGACATTCTCCTTGAGTTAGGTTGACTTCAGGTATGAGGTCCTGGAGGGAATTGTAAGCAAAGTGCTCCTCTCAGTACAGCTCTGACTACGGTAATGAGGCACACTTCCATGGCCTTCTGCAACTAGAGCTACAAATATGTTCTTGAGGCTGTTGGTGAGCTGAGGCAATCTGGCTCCCCCGAGGCAGCGTGAAAGCTGCTGCCCTTCACTCGGCACGCACACGGGTACTCCGAAGTGTCTAGGGGTGTGAATGTGGCTCTTCAGCTCGGGAGAGCCCGGGGGTCCTCAGTGTCCTTGTACAGAAACGGGTGCTGTCGCGAGGAGTCTAGGAGACCCGAAAAGCTTACTACCGTTCCACTGAAGCAGAAGAGAGAGCTAAGGCCTCCTGGGAGCTGCTGCACTCCTACCCTGCTGCACGGCATATCAGGGCCCTCCTTCGAAGCTAGGCCTCACTTGGAGCTTCCCCTTAGCTACCGAACAGGACAGGATGAGCTCTGACCGAGGAACTGGAATGCCCCGGTTCCTCGTGAAACCGTCTCTTCCCTCTCGCAGCCGTGCCTGCCGTGAGAGGAGGCCCGACAACAGCAGTGTTTTCCAGGGAGCTGCAAGGCGCGTAACCGGACCTTTCAAGGTGCCAAAACAAGGCCAGTCCCATCAGGCCGCAGCTCCAGGAAGACACGCAGCGTAAGTGTCTGTGGTTTCTGTCAAGTCAAAAGAGACCTAGCGACATACTTGGCTCTTCCCTGATTCAACTTTCCTACACGGGACGTTCTGCGTGTAGCGAACTGCCGGGACCACAGAGTGCCCTAGGTCTCGCAGGGTCCTGTGCTTCTACCGAAACCCTGAAGTGTTCCACAGAGATCTGTGCTTTGGCGGAATTGGTAACGCAGGCCGCCTTTGCACCTGAGCTACGGTGACTTCAGGTATGAGTGCCTAGAGGGACTAGCAAGCGCAGAGTTCTTCTCAGTACAGCTCAGACCAGGGCAATGTGGCCGACTTCCGTGGCATGCTGGACTTGCTAGAACCGTGTTCCTGAATCCGTTGGTGAGCTGAAGCAATCTAGCTCCCCCCAGGAGAGAGTGCAGCGTGTTACGCTTCCCTCGGCCTAGCCAGGGGCACCCAGAAGGGCCTACGTGTCTGAGTGTGGCCCAGCAGGCCCAGGGGAGCCTGAGGGTACTCAGAGTTCTTGTAGGGACACGGGTGCTGACGCGACGGGGCCAGGAGTCCTGACAGGATTAGTACCGTTACACGAGGGCAGGAGTGCGACAAAGGCCTCAAGGAAAAGGCCGCAAAACTACCCTTCTGGTTGGCAAATCAGGGCCTTAGGTAGAGGCTACGGCCCACGTTGGGATTCCCCTTCGCTCTAGAGCAGGGCAGGGTATGCTCCCGCCCAGGGCCTGAAAGCACCCTCTTCCTTTCGAGAAAACCCTGTTGCTTCCTGAGCCATGCCTGCAGTGAGTACAAGTCCAGCAACCAAAGCGTTGTTCAGGAAGCTTCAAGGCCGCATGAATGGAGCTGTCAAGCCGGGAAGACCAGGCTTGCCTCAGAGGGCTGCCTTTTCCAGGTTTACGTGCAGAAGAAGCGTCTGTGGTTTCTAACAAGTCCAAAGAGGCCTAGCTGCTCACTGGGTCCCTCGAGAATCATCTTCTCTAGGCAGGGTGCCCCGCGTGTAGCGAACTGCTTAAATGAAAGAACGCCTTAGGTGTCGTAGGCTCACGTGCATCTTCCGCATGCCTGCAGCGTTACCCTAGAAACTGTGCTCTAGAGGCCCTTGGACGGCAAGCCGACTTACTCCCTGAGGTAGGTTGACTTCAGGCATGAGGTCCTAGAAGGAATTGTAAGCAAGACGTTTTGCTCAGCGCAGCTGCGACTACAGTGATGATGCAGCCTTCCGTGGCCTGCTGCCCAAGCTACCACAGTGTTCCCGAGGCTGTTGGTGTGCTGAGGAAATCTAGCTCCCCCGAGGCAGTGTGCAAGCTGCTGCCCTTCACTCGGCACACACACGAGGATTCCAAAGTGCCTCCGGGTCTGAACGTTGCTCTTCGACTCGGGAGAGCCTCGGGGTACTCAGTGTCCTTGTACGGAAACGGGTGTTGCCGGGAGGAGTCTAGGAGTCCCGAAGAGCTTCCAACCCTTCCACCGAAGCAGAAGAGAGAACTAAGGCCTCATGGAAGCTGCTGCACTCCTACCCTGCCGCGTGGCATATCAGGGTGCTCCTTCGAAGCTAGGCCTCACTTGGAGTTTCCCCTTAGCTATACAACAGGACAGGATGAGCTCTGACCGAGAAAGTGGAGTACCCCGGTTCCATGTGAAACCGTCTCTTCCCTCTCACAGCCATGCCTGCCGTGAGAAGAGGCCCGGCAACAGCAGTGTTTCTCAGGGAGCTTCAAGGCGCAATAGAGGATTCTTCAAGGTGCGGAAACAGGGCTGGTCCCATCGGGCACCAGCCCCAGGATGACACGGAGCATAAGTAGCTGTGCTTTCTATCCAAGGCAAAAGCGACCTAGTACATACTTGCTTCAAGCGTTCTTCACAGGGTGCTCTGGGTGTACCAAACTGCCTAGACCAAGGAATGCCTTTGGTCTCCTAGGGTCCCTTGCCTCTACTAAAAGCCTGAAGTGTTACACAGAGACCTGTGCTTTCGTGGAAGTTGGAAGGCAAGCCGCCTTTCCCCCTGAGATACGGTGACTTCGGGTATGAGTTCCTAGAAGGGCAGCTTCCAAAGTCCGGCAGTGTTACACGGAGAACGGTGCTCTAGTTGCAGTGGGAGCACTAGTTGAATGCCTCCTTGCGGTGGGGTGACTTCAGAGATGAGGTGCTAGGGATACTGAAAAGCAGAGGGATTTTCTCAGTGCAGCTCAGACAAGGGCGATGAGGCAGAAGTCCACGGCACGCTGCACTGGCTAGAACCGTGTTCCGCAAACTGCTGGAGAGCTGAGGAAATCTAGCTCTCCCAAGGGAGTGTGCAAATGCTGCCGAGCAATAGGCGTACGCACAGGGGTACTCCGAAGGGCTTCCCGGGCTGGACGTTGCTCGGGAGGCCCAGGGGTCCGTGGACTACACAGCGTCCTTGTACAGAGACACGGGCCGACGCGAGGCGCCTAGGAATCCTGAGAAGCTTAGCAGCGTTACACTAAGGAAGGGCAACGACGACTGCCTCATGGAAACTGCTGCGCGCCTACCATTCTGCATGCAATTCAGGGCCTTCATTTGAGGCTTCTGCTCAGTGGAGTTTTATGGTAACTATAGGGCAGGGAGGATGAGCTCCCAACCAGGAACGGGAAGGCACCCTGTTTCTTTCATGGAAACTCTTTCTCTTCTCAGAGCCACGCCTGCACGGATGAGAATCCGGGCCACATCAGTGCTTTCCAGGTAGCTTCGAGGCCGCATAAAGGCAGCTTTCAAGGCGGGAAAGCAAGGCTTGTCTCAAACGGCCATTTCCAGGTTGACATGGGGCAGACTCTTCCGTGGTTTCTACCAAGTCAAAGAGACCTAGCTTCTCACGGAGTCCTTCCACAATCAACTTTTCTATGCAGGGTATTCTTCCTGAGGTGAACGGCCTGAACGAAAGAATGCGCTAGGTTTCTTGGGTCCTGCGAATCGTCCCAAAGCCTGCGGCTTTACACCAGAAACTGTGCTCTGGTTGCACTTGGAATTCCACGCCCCCCCCCCCCCGCCCTCCCCAAGCCGACATTCTCCTTGAGTTAGGTTGACTTCAGGTATGAGGTCCTGGAGGGAATTGTAAGCAAAGTGCTCCTCTCAGTACAGCTCTGACTACGGTAATGAGGCACACTTCCATGGCCTTCTGCAACTAGAGCTACAAATATGTTCTTGAGGCTGTTGGTGAGCTGAGGCAATCTGGCTCCCCCGAGGCAGCGTGAAAGCTGCTGCCCTTCACTCGGCACGCACACGGGTACTCCGAAGTGTCTAGGGGTGTGAATGTGGCTCTTCAGCTCGGGAGAGCCCGGGGGTCCTCAGTGTCCTTGTACAGAAACGGGTGCTGTCGCGAGGAGTCTAGGAGACCCGAAAAGCTTACTACCGTTCCACTGAAGCAGAAGAGAGAGCTAAGGCCTCCTGGGAGCTGCTGCACTCCTACCCTGCTGCACGGCATATCAGGGCCCTCCTTCGAAGCTAGGCCTCACTTGGAGCTTCCCCTTAGCTACCGAACAGGACAGGATGAGCTCTGACCGAGGAACTGGAATGCCCCGGTTCCTCGTGAAACCGTCTCTTCCCTCTCGCAGCCGTGCCTGCCGTGAGAGGAGGCCCGACAACAGCAGTGTTTTCCAGGGAGCTGCAAGGCGCGTAACCGGACCTTTCAAGGTGCCAAAACAAGGCCAGTCCCATCAGGCCGCAGCTCCAGGAAGACACGCAGCGTAAGTGTCTGTGGTTTCTGTCAAGTCAAAAGAGACCTAGCGACATACTTGGCTCTTCCCTGATTCAACTTTCCTACACGGGACGTTCTGCGTGTAGCGAACTGCCGGGACCACAGAGTGCCCTAGGTCTCGCAGGGTCCTGTGCTTCTACCGAAACCCTGAAGTGTTCCACAGAGATCTGTGCTTTGGCGGAATTGGTAACGCAGGCCGCCTTTGCACCTGAGCTACGGTGACTTCAGGTATGAGTGCCTAGAGGGACTAGCAAGCGCAGAGTTCTTCTCAGTACAGCTCAGACCAGGGCAATGTGGCCGACTTCCGTGGCATGCTGGACTTGCTAGAACCGTGTTCCTGAATCCGTTGGTGAGCTGAAGCAATCTAGCTCCCCCCAGGAGAGAGTGCAGCGTGTTACGCTTCCCTCGGCCTAGCCAGGGGCACCCAGAAGGGCCTACGTGTCTGAGTGTGGCCCAGCAGGCCCAGGGGAGCCTGAGGGTACTCAGAGTTCTTGTAGGGACACGGGTGCTGACGCGACGGGGCCAGGAGTCCTGACAGGATTAGTACCGTTACACGAGGGCAGGAGTGCGACAAAGGCCTCAAGGAAAAGGCCGCAAAACTACCCTTCTGGTTGGCAAATCAGGGCCTTAGGTAGAGGCTACGGCCCACGTTGGGATTCCCCTTCGCTCTAGAGCAGGGCAGGGTATGCTCCCGCCCAGGGCCTGAAAGCACCCTCTTCCTTTCGAGAAAACCCTGTTGCTTCCTGAGCCATGCCTGCAGTGAGTACAAGTCCAGCAACCAAAGCGTTGTTCAGGAAGCTTCAAGGCCGCATGAATGGAGCTGTCAAGCCGGGAAGACCAGGCTTGCCTCAGAGGGCTGCCTTTTCCAGGTTTACGTGCAGAAGAAGCGTCTGTGGTTTCTAACAAGTCCAAAGAGGCCTAGCTGCTCACTGGGTCCCTCGAGAATCATCTTCTCTAGGCAGGGTGCCCCGCGTGTAGCGAACTGCTTAAATGAAAGAACGCCTTAGGTGTCGTAGGCTCACGTGCATCTTCCGCATGCCTGCAGCGTTACCCTAGAAACTGTGCTCTAGAGGCCCTTGGACGGCAAGCCGACTTACTCCCTGAGGTAGGTTGACTTCAGGCATGAGGTCCTAGAAGGAATTGTAAGCAAGACGTTTTGCTCAGCGCAGCTGCGACTACAGTGATGATGCAGCCTTCCGTGGCCTGCTGCCCAAGCTACCACAGTGTTCCCGAGGCTGTTGGTGTGCTGAGGAAATCTAGCTCCCCCGAGGCAGTGTGCAAGCTGCTGCCCTTCACTCGGCACACACACGAGGATTCCAAAGTGCCTCCGGGTCTGAACGTTGCTCTTCGACTCGGGAGAGCCTCGGGGTACTCAGTGTCCTTGTACGGAAACGGGTGTTGCCGGGAGGAGTCTAGGAGTCCCGAAGAGCTTCCAACCCTTCCACCGAAGCAGAAGAGAGAACTAAGGCCTCATGGAAGCTGCTGCACTCCTACCCTGCCGCGTGGCATATCAGGGTGCTCCTTCGAAGCTAGGCCTCACTTGGAGTTTCCCCTTAGCTATACAACAGGACAGGATGAGCTCTGACCGAGAAAGTGGAGTACCCCGGTTCCATGTGAAACCGTCTCTTCCCTCTCACAGCCATGCCTGCCGTGAGAAGAGGCCCGGCAACAGCAGTGTTTCTCAGGGAGCTTCAAGGCGCAATAGAGGATTCTTCAAGGTGCGGAAACAGGGCTGGTCCCATCGGGCACCAGCCCCAGGATGACACGGAGCATAAGTAGCTGTGCTTTCTATCCAAGGCAAAAGCGACCTAGTACATACTTGCTTCAAGCGTTCTTCACAGGGTGCTCTGGGTGTACCAAACTGCCTAGACCAAGGAATGCCTTTGGTCTCCTAGGGTCCCTTGCCTCTACTAAAAGCCTGAAGTGTTACACAGAGACCTGTGCTTTCGTGGAAGTTGGAAGGCAAGCCGCCTTTCCCCCTGAGATACGGTGACTTCGGGTATGAGTTCCTAGAAGGGCAGCTTCCAAAGTCCGGCAGTGTTACACGGAGAACGGTGCTCTAGTTGCAGTGGGAGCACTAGTTGAATGCCTCCTTGCGGTGGGGTGACTTCAGAGATGAGGTGCTAGGGATACTGAAAAGCAGAGGGATTTTCTCAGTGCAGCTCAGACAAGGGCGATGAGGCAGAAGTCCACGGCACGCTGCACTGGCTAGAACCGTGTTCCGCAAACTGCTGGAGAGCTGAGGAAATCTAGCTCTCCCAAGGGAGTGTGCAAATGCTGCCGAGCAATAGGCGTACGCACAGGGGTACTCCGAAGGGCTTCCCGGGCTGGACGTTGCTCGGGAGGCCCAGGGGTCCGTGGACTACACAGCGTCCTTGTACAGAGACACGGGCCGACGCGAGGCGCCTAGGAATCCTGAGAAGCTTAGCAGCGTTACACTAAGGAAGGGCAACGACGACTGCCTCATGGAAACTGCTGCGCGCCTACCATTCTGCATGCAATTCAGGGCCTTCATTTGAGGCTTCTGCTCAGTGGAGTTTTATGGTAACTATAGGGCAGGGAGGATGAGCTCCCAACCAGGAACGGGAAGGCACCCTGTTTCTTTCATGGAAACTCTTTCTCTTCTCAGAGCCACGCCTGCACGGATGAGAATCCGGGCCACATCAGTGCTTTCCAGGTAGCTTCGAGGCCGCATAAAGGCAGCTTTCAAGGCGGGAAAGCAAGGCTTGTCTCAAACGGCCATTTCCAGGTTGACATGGGGCAGACTCTTCCGTGGTTTCTACCAAGTCAAAGAGACCTAGCTTCTCACGGAGTCCTTCCACAATCAACTTTTCTATGCAGGGTATTCTTCCTGAGGTGAACGGCCTGAACGAAAGAATGCGCTAGGTTTCTTGGGTCCTGCGAATCGTCCCAAAGCCTGCGGCTTTACACCAGAAACTGTGCTCTGGTTGCACTTGGAATTCCACGCCCCCCCCCCCCCCGCCCTCCCCAAGCCGACATTCTCCTTGAGTTAGGTTGACTTCAGGTATGAGGTCCTGGAGGGAATTGTAAGCAAAGTGCTCCTCTCAGTACAGCTCTGACTACGGTAATGAGGCACACTTCCATGGCCTTCTGCAACTAGAGCTACAAATATGTTCTTGAGGCTGTTGGTGAGCTGAGGCAATCTGGCTCCCCCGAGGCAGCGTGAAAGCTGCTGCCCTTCACTCGGCACGCACACGGGTACTCCGAAGTGTCTAGGGGTGTGAATGTGGCTCTTCAGCTCGGGAGAGCCCGGGGGTCCTCAGTGTCCTTGTACAGAAACGGGTGCTGTCGCGAGGAGTCTAGGAGACCCGAAAAGCTTACTACCGTTCCACTGAAGCAGAAGAGAGAGCTAAGGCCTCCTGGGAGCTGCTGCACTCCTACCCTGCTGCACGGCATATCAGGGCCCTCCTTCGAAGCTAGGCCTCACTTGGAGCTTCCCCTTAGCTACCGAACAGGACAGGATGAGCTCTGACCGAGGAACTGGAATGCCCCGGTTCCTCGTGAAACCGTCTCTTCCCTCTCGCAGCCGTGCCTGCCGTGAGAGGAGGCCCGACAACAGCAGTGTTTTCCAGGGAGCTGCAAGGCGCGTAACCGGACCTTTCAAGGTGCCAAAACAAGGCCAGTCCCATCAGGCCGCAGCTCCAGGAAGACACGCAGCGTAAGTGTCTGTGGTTTCTGTCAAGTCAAAAGAGACCTAGCGACATACTTGGCTCTTCCCTGATTCAACTTTCCTACACGGGACGTTCTGCGTGTAGCGAACTGCCGGGACCACAGAGTGCCCTAGGTCTCGCAGGGTCCTGTGCTTCTACCGAAACCCTGAAGTGTTCCACAGAGATCTGTGCTTTGGCGGAATTGGTAACGCAGGCCGCCTTTGCACCTGAGCTACGGTGACTTCAGGTATGAGTGCCTAGAGGGACTAGCAAGCGCAGAGTTCTTCTCAGTACAGCTCAGACCAGGGCAATGTGGCCGACTTCCGTGGCATGCTGGACTTGCTAGAACCGTGTTCCTGAATCCGTTGGTGAGCTGAAGCAATCTAGCTCCCCCCAGGAGAGAGTGCAGCGTGTTACGCTTCCCTCGGCCTAGCCAGGGGCACCCAGAAGGGCCTACGTGTCTGAGTGTGGCCCAGCAGGCCCAGGGGAGCCTGAGGGTACTCAGAGTTCTTGTAGGGACACGGGTGCTGACGCGACGGGGCCAGGAGTCCTGACAGGATTAGTACCGTTACACGAGGGCAGGAGTGCGACAAAGGCCTCAAGGAAAAGGCCGCAAAACTACGCTTCTGGATGGCAAATCAGGGCCTTAGGTAGAGGCTACGGCCCACGTTGGGATTCCCCTTCGCTCTAGAGCAGGGCAGGGTATGCTCCCGCCCAGGGCCTGAAAGCACCCTCTTCCTTTCGAGAAAACCCTGTTGCTTCCTGAGCCATGCCTGCAGTGAGTACAAGTCCAGCAACCAAAGCGTTGTTCAGGAAGCTTCAAGGCCGCATGAATGGAGCTGTCAAGCCGGGAAGACCAGGCTTGCCTCAGAGGGCTGCCTTTTCCAGGTTTACGTGCAGAAGAAGCGTCTGTGGTTTCTAACAAGTCCAAAGAGGCCTAGCTGCTCACTGGGTCCCTCGAGAATCATCTTCTCTAGGCAGGGTGCCCCGCGTGTAGCGAACTGCTTAAATGAAAGAACGCCTTAGGTGTCGTAGGCTCACGTGCATCTTCCGCATGCCTGCAGCGTTACCCTAGAAACTGTGCTCTAGAGGCCCTTGGACGGCAAGCCGACTTACTCCCTGAGGTAGGTTGACTTCAGGCATGAGGTCCTAGAAGGAATTGTAAGCAAGACGTTTTGCTCAGCGCAGCTGCGACTACAGTGATGATGCAGCCTTCCGTGGCCTGCTGCCCAAGCTACCACAGTGTTCCCGAAGCTGTTGGTGTGCTGAGGAAATCTAGCTCCCCCGAGGCAGTGTGCAAGCTGCTGCCCTTCACTCGGCACACACACGAGGATTCCAAAGTGCCTCCGGGTCTGAACGTTGCTCTTCGACTCGGGAGAGCCTCGGGGTACTCAGTGTCCTTGTACGGAAACGGGTGTTGCCGGGAGGAGTCTAGGAGTCCCGAAGAGCTTCCAACCCTTCCACCGAAGCAGAAGAGAGAACTAAGGCCTCATGGAAGCTGCTGCACTCCTACCCTGCCGCGTGGCATATCAGGGTGCTCCTTCGAAGCTAGGCCTCACTTGGAGTTTCCCCTTAGCTATACAACAGGACAGGATGAGCTCTGACCGAGAAAGTGGAGTACCCCGGTTCCATGTGAAACCGTCTCTTCCCTCTCACAGCCATGCCTGCCGTGAGAAGAGGCCCGGCAACAGCAGTGTTTCTCAGGGAGCTTCAAGGCGCAATAGAGGATTCTTCAAGGTGCGGAAACAGGGCTGGTCCCATCGGGCACCAGCCCCAGGATGACACGGAGCATAAGTAGCTGTGCTTTCTATCCAAGGCAAAAGCGACCTAGTACATACTTGCTTCAAGCGTTCTTCACAGGGTGCTCTGGGTGTACCAAACTGCCTAGACCAAGGAATGCCTTTGGTCTCCTAGGGTCCCTTGCCTCTACTAAAAGCCTGAAGTGTTACACAGAGACCTGTGCTTTCGTGGAAGTTGGAAGGCAAGCCGCCTTTCCCCCTGAGATACGGTGACTTCGGGTATGAGTTCCTAGAAGGGCAGCTTCCAAAGTCCGGCAGTGTTACACGGAGAACGGTGCTCTAGTTGCAGTGGGAGCACTAGTTGAATGCCTCCTTGCGGTGGGGTGACTTCAGAGATGAGGTGCTAGGGATACTGAAAAGCAGAGGGATTTTCTCAGTGCAGCTCAGACAAGGGCGATGAGGCAGAAGTCCACGGCACGCTGCACTGGCTAGAACCGTGTTCCGCAAACTGCTGGAGAGCTGAGGAAATCTAGCTCTCCCAAGGGAGTGTGCAAATGCTGCCGAGCAATAGGCGTACGCACAGGGGTACTCCGAAGGGCTTCCCGGGCTGGACGTTGCTCGGGAGGCCCAGGGGTCCGTGGACTACACAGCGTCCTTGTACAGAGACACGGGCCGACGCGAGGCGCCTAGGAATCCTGAGAAGCTTAGCAGCGTTACACTAAGGAAGGGCAACGACGACTGCCTCATGGAAACTGCTGCGCGCCTACCATTCTGCATGCAATTCAGGGCCTTCATTTGAGGCTTCTGCTCAGTGGAGTTTTATGGTAACTATAGGGCAGGGAGGATGAGCTCCCAACCAGGAACGGGAAGGCACCCTGTTTCTTTCATGGAAACTCTTTCTCTTCTCAGAGCCACGCCTGCACGGATGAGAATCCGGGCCACATCAGTGCTTTCCAGGTAGCTTCGAGGCCGCATAAAGGCAGCTTTCAAGGCGGGAAAGCAAGGCTTGTCTCAAACGGCCATTTCCAGGTTGACATGGGGCAGACTCTTCCGTGGTTTCTACCAAGTCAAAGAGACCTAGCTTCTCACGGAGTCCTTCCACAATCAACTTTTCTATGCAGGGTATTCTTCCTGAGGTGAACGGCCTGAACGAAAGAATGCGCTAGGTTTCTTGGGTCCTGCGAATCGTCCCAAAGCCTGCGGCTTTACACCAGAAACTGTGCTCTGGTTGCACTTGGAATTCCACGCCCCCCCCCCCCCCGCCCTCCCCAAGCCGACATTCTCCCTTGAGTTAGGTTGACTTCAGGTATGAGGTCCTGGAGGGAATTGTAAGCAAAGTGCTCCTCTCAGTACAGCTCTGACTACGGTAATGAGGCACACTTCCATGGCCTTCTGCAACTAGAGCTACAAATATGTTCTTGAGGCTGTTGGTGAGCTGAGGCAATCTGGCTCCCCCGAGGCAGCGTGAAAGCTGCTGCCCTTCACTCGGCACGCACACGGGTACTCCGAAGTGTCTAGGGGTGTGAATGTGGCTCTTCAGCTCGGGAGAGCCCGGGGGTCCTCAGTGTCCTTGTACAGAAACGGGTGCTGTCGCGAGGAGTCTAGGAGACCCGAAAAGCTTACTACCGTTCCACTGAAGCAGAAGAGAGAGCTAAGGCCTCCTGGGAGCTGCTGCACTCCTACCCTGCTGCACGGCATATCAGGGCCCTCCTTCGAAGCTAGGCCTCACTTGGAGCTTCCCCTTAGCTACCGAACAGGACAGGATGAGCTCTGACCGAGGAACTGGAATGCCCCGGTTCCTCGTGAAACCGTCTCTTCCCTCTCGCAGCCGTGCCTGCCGTGAGAGGAGGCCCGACAACAGCAGTGTTTTCCAGGGAGCTGCAAGGCGCGTAACCGGACCTTTCAAGGTGCCAAAACAAGGCCAGTCCCATCAGGCCGCAGCTCCAGGAAGACACGCAGCGTAAGTGTCTGTGGTTTCTGTCAAGTCAAAAGAGACCTAGCGACATACTTGGCTCTTCCCTGATTCAACTTTCCTACACGGGACGTTCTGCGTGTAGCGAACTGCCGGGACCACAGAGTGCCCTAGGTCTCGCAGGGTCCTGTGCTTCTACCGAAACCCTGAAGTGTTCCACAGAGATCTGTGCTTTGGCGGAATTGGTAACGCAGGCCGCCTTTGCACCTGAGCTACGGTGACTTCAGGTATGAGTGCCTAGAGGGACTAGCAAGCGCAGAGTTCTTCTCAGTACAGCTCAGACCAGGGCAATGTGGCCGACTTCCGTGGCATGCTGGACTTGCTAGAACCGTGTTCCTGAATCCGTTGGTGAGCTGAAGCAATCTAGCTCCCCCCAGGAGAGAGTGCAGCGTGTTACGCTTCCCTCGGCCTAGCCAGGGGCACCCAGAAGGGCCTACGTGTCTGAGTGTGGCCCAGCAGGCCCAGGGGAGCCTGAGGGTACTCAGAGTTCTTGTAGGGACACGGGTGCTGACGCGACGGGGCCAGGAGTCCTGACAGGATTAGTACCGTTACACGAGGGCAGGAGTGCGACAAAGGCCTCAAGGAAAAGGCCGCAAAACTACGCTTCTGGATGGCAAATCAGGGCCTTAGGTAGAGGCTACGGCCCACGTTGGGATTCCCCTTCGCTCTAGAGCAGGGCAGGGTATGCTCCCGCCCAGGGCCTGAAAGCACCCTCTTCCTTTCGAGAAAACCCTGTTGCTTCCTGAGCCATGCCTGCAGTGAGTACAAGTCCAGCAACCAAAGCGTTGTTCAGGAAGCTTCAAGGCCGCATGAATGGAGCTGTCAAGCCGGGAAGACCAGGCTTGCCTCAGAGGGCTGCCTTTTCCAGGTTTACGTGCAGAAGAAGCGTCTGTGGTTTCTAACAAGTCCAAAGAGGCCTAGCTGCTCACTGGGTCCCTCGAGAATCATCTTCTCTAGGCAGGGTGCCCCGCGTGTAGCGAACTGCTTAAATGAAAGAACGCCTTAGGTGTCGTAGGCTCACGTGCATCTTCCGCATGCCTGCAGCGTTACCCTAGAAACTGTGCTCTAGAGGCCCTTGGACGGCAAGCCGACTTACTCCCTGAGGTAGGTTGACTTCAGGCATGAGGTCCTAGAAGGAATTGTAAGCAAGACGTTTTGCTCAGCGCAGCTGCGACTACAGTGATGATGCAGCCTTCCGTGGCCTGCTGCCCAAGCTACCACAGTGTTCCCGAAGCTGTTGGTGTGCTGAGGAAATCTAGCTCCCCCGAGGCAGTGTGCAAGCTGCTGCCCTTCACTCGGCACACACACGAGGATTCCAAAGTGCCTCCGGGTCTGAACGTTGCTCTTCGACTCGGGAGAGCCTCGGGGTACTCAGTGTCCTTGTACGGAAACGGGTGTTGCCGGGAGGAGTCTAGGAGTCCCGAAGAGCTTCCAACCCTTCCACCGAAGCAGAAGAGAGAACTAAGGCCTCATGGAAGCTGCTGCACTCCTACCCTGCCGCGTGGCATATCAGGGTGCTCCTTCGAAGCTAGGCCTCACTTGGAGTTTCCCCTCAGCTATACAACAGGACAGGATGAGCTCTGACCGAGAAAGTGGAGTACCCCGGTTCCATGTGAAACCGTCTCTTCCCTCTCACAGCCATGCCTGCCGTGAGAAGAGGCCCGGCAACAGCAGTGTTTCTCAGGGAGCTTCAAGGCGCAATAGAGGATTCTTCAAGGTGCGGAAACAGGGCTGGTCCCATCGGGCACCAGCCCCAGGATGACACGGAGCATAAGTAGCTGTGCTTTCTATCCAAGGCAAAAGCGACCTAGTACATACTTGCTTCAAGCGTTCTTCACAGGGTGCTCTGGGTGTACCAAACTGCCTAGACCAAGGAATGCCTTTGGTCTCCTAGGGTCCCTTGCCTCTACTAAAAGCCTGAAGTGTTACACAGAGACCTGTGCTTTCGTGGAAGTTGGAAGGCAAGCCGCCTTTCCCCCTGAGATACGGTGACTTCGGGTATGAGTTCCTAGAAGGGCAGCTTCCAAAGTCCGGCAGTGTTACACGGAGAACGGTGCTCTAGTTGCAGTGGGAGCACTAGTTGAATGCCTCCTTGCGGTGGGGTGACTTCAGAGATGAGGTGCTAGGGATACTGAAAAGCAGAGGGATTTTCTCAGTGCAGCTCAGACAAGGGCGATGAGGCAGAAGTCCACGGCACGCTGCACTGGCTAGAACCGTGTTCCGCAAACTGCTGGAGAGCTGAGGAAATCTAGCTCTCCCAAGGGAGTGTGCAAATGCTGCCGAGCAATAGGCGTACGCACAGGGGTACTCCGAAGGGCTTCCCGGGCTGGACGTTGCTCGGGAGGCCCAGGGGTCCGTGGACTACACAGCGTCCTTGTACAGAGACACGGGCCGACGCGAGGCGCCTAGGAATCCTGAGAAGCTTAGCAGCGTTACACTAAGGAAGGGCAACGACGACTGCCTCATGGAAACTGCTGCGCGCCTACCATTCTGCATGCAATTCAGGGCCTTCATTTGAGGCTTCTGCTCAGTGGAGTTTTATGGTAACTATAGGGCAGGGAGGATGAGCTCCCAACCAGGAACGGGAAGGCACCCTGTTTCTTTCATGGAAACTCTTTCTCTTCTCAGAGCCACGCCTGCACGGATGAGAATCCGGGCCACATCAGTGCTTTCCAGGTAGCTTCGAGGCCGCATAAAGGCAGCTTTCAAGGCGGGAAAGCAAGGCTTGTCTCAAACGGCCATTTCCAGGTTGACATGGGGCAGACTCTTCCGTGGTTTCTACCAAGTCAAAGAGACCTAGCTTCTCACGGAGTCCTTCCACAATCAACTTTTCTATGCAGGGTATTCTTCCTGAGGTGAACGACCTGAACGAAAGAATGCGCTAGGTTTCTTGGGTCCTGCGAATCGTCCCAAAGCCTGCGGCTTTACACCAGAAACTGTGCTCTGGTTGCACTTGGAATTCCACGCCCCCCCCCCCCCCGCCCTCCCCAAGCCGACATTCTCCTTGAGTTAGGTTGACTTCAGGTATGAGGTCCTGGAGGGAATTGTAAGCAAAGTGCTCCTCTCAGTACAGCTCTGACTACGGTAATGAGGCACACTTCCATGGCCTTCTGCAACTAGAGCTACAAATATGTTCTTGAGGCTGTTGGTGAGCTGAGGCAATCTGGCTCCCCCGAGGCAGCGTGAAAGCTGCTGCCCTTCACTCGGCACGCACACAGGTACTCCGAAGTGTCTAGGGGTGTGAATGTGGCTCTTCAGCTCGGGAGAGCCCGGGGGTCCTCAGTGTCCTTGTACAGAAACGGGTGCTGTCGCGAGGAGTCTAGGAGACCCGAAAAGCTTACTACCGTTCCACTGAAGCAGAAGAGAGAGCTAAGGCCTCCTGGGAGCTGCTGCACTCCTACCCTGCTGCACGGCATATCAGGGCCCTCCTTCGAAGCTAGGCCTCACTTGGAGCTTCCCCTTAGCTACCGAACAGGACAGGATGAGCTCTGACCGAGGAACTGGAATGCCCCGGTTCCTCGTGAAACCGTCTCTTCCCTCTCGCAGCCGTGCCTGCCGTGAGAGGAGGCCCGACAACAGCAGTGTTTTCCAGGGAGCTGCAAGGCGCGTAACCGGACCTTTCAAGGTGCCAAAACAAGGCCAGTCCCATCAGGCCGCAGCTCCAGGAAGACACGCAGCGTAAGTGTCTGTGGTTTCTGTCAAGTCAAAAGAGACCTAGCGACATACTTGGCTCTTCCCTGATTCAACTTTCCTACACGGGACGTTCTGCGTGTAGCGAACTGCCGGGACCACAGAGTGCCCTAGGTCTCGCAGGGTCCTGTGCTTCTACCGAAACCCTGAAGTGTTCCACAGAGATCTGTGCTTTGGCGGAATTGGTAACGCAGGCCGCCTTTGCACCTGAGCTACGGTGACTTCAGGTATGAGTGCCTAGAGGGACTAGCAAGCGCAGAGTTCTTCTCAGTACAGCTCAGACCAGGGCAATGTGGCCGACTTCCGTGGCATGCTGGACTTGCTAGAACCGTGTTCCTGAATCCGTTGGTGAGCTGAAGCAATCTAGCTCCCCCCAGGAGAGAGTGCAGCGTGTTACGCTTCCCTCGGCCTAGCCAGGGGCACCCAGAAGGGCCTACGTGTCTGAGTGTGGCCCAGCAGGCCCAGGGGAGCCTGAGGGTACTCAGAGTTCTTGTAGGGACACGGGTGCTGACGCGACGGGGCCAGGAGTCCTGACAGGATTAGTACCGTTACACGAGGGCAGGAGTGCGACAAAGGCCTCAAGGAAAAGGCCGCAAAACTACGCTTCTGGATGGCAAATCAGGGCCTTAGGTAGAGGCTACGGCCCACGTTGGGATTCCCCTTCGCTCTAGAGCAGGGCAGGGTATGCTCCCGCCCAGGGCCTGAAAGCACCCTCTTCCTTTCGAGAAAACCCTGTTGCTTCCTGAGCCATGCCTGCAGTGAGTACAAGTCCAGCAACCAAAGCGTTGTTCAGGAAGCTTCAAGGCCGCATGAATGGAGCTGTCAAGCCGGGAAGACCAGGCTTGCCTCAGAGGGCTGCCTTTTCCAGGTTTACGTGCAGAAGAAGCGTCTGTGGTTTCTAACAAGTCCAAAGAGGCCTAGCTGCTCACTGGGTCCCTCGAGAATCATCTTCTCTAGGCAGGGTGCCCCGCGTGTAGCGAACTGCTTAAATGAAAGAACGCCTTAGGTGTCGTAGGCTCACGTGCATCTTCCGCATGCCTGCAGCGTTACCCTAGAAACTGTGCTCTAGAGGCCCTTGGACGGCAAGCCGACTTACTCCCTGAGGTAGGTTGACTTCAGGCATGAGGTCCTAGAAGGAATTGTAAGCAAGACGTTTTGCTCAGCGCAGCTGCGACTACAGTGATGATGCAGCCTTCCGTGGCCTGCTGCCCAAGCTACCACAGTGTTCCCGAAGCTGTTGGTGTGCTGAGGAAATCTAGCTCCCCCGAGGCAGTGTGCAAGCTGCTGCCCTTCACTCGGCACACACACGAGGATTCCAAAGTGCCTCCGGGTCTGAACGTTGCTCTTCGACTCGGGAGAGCCTCGGGGTACTCAGTGTCCTTGTACGGAAACGGGTGTTGCCGGGAGGAGTCTAGGAGTCCCGAAGAGCTTCCAACCCTTCCACCGAAGCAGAAGAGAGAACTAAGGCCTCATGGAAGCTGCTGCACTCCTACCCTGCCGCGTGGCATATCAGGGTGCTCCTTCGAAGCTAGGCCTCACTTGGAGTTTCCCCTCAGCTATACAACAGGACAGGATGAGCTCTGACCGAGAAAGTGGAGTACCCCGGTTCCATGTGAAACCGTCTCTTCCCTCTCACAGCCATGCCTGCCGTGAGAAGAGGCCCGGCAACAGCAGTGTTTCTCAGGGAGCTTCAAGGCGCAATAGAGGATTCTTCAAGGTGCGGAAACAGGGCTGGTCCCATCGGGCACCAGCCCCAGGATGACACGGAGCATAAGTAGCTGTGCTTTCTATCCAAGGCAAAAGCGACCTAGTACATACTTGCTTCAAGCGTTCTTCACAGGGTGCTCTGGGTGTACCAAACTGCCTAGACCAAGGAATGCCTTTGGTCTCCTAGGGTCCCTTGCCTCTACTAAAAGCCTGAAGTGTTACACAGAGACCTGTGCTTTCGTGGAAGTTGGAAGGCAAGCCGCCTTTCCCCCTGAGATACGGTGACTTCGGGTATGAGTTCCTAGAAGGGCAGCTTCCAAAGTCCGGCAGTGTTACACGGAGAACGGTGCTCTAGTTGCAGTGGGAGCACTAGTTGAATGCCTCCTTGCGGTGGGGTGACTTCAGAGATGAGGTGCTAGGGATACTGAAAAGCAGAGGGATTTTCTCAGTGCAGCTCAGACAAGGGCGATGAGGCAGAAGTCCACGGCACGCTGCACTGGCTAGAACCGTGTTCCGCAAACTGCTGGAGAGCTGAGGAAATCTAGCTCTCCCAAGGGAGTGTGCAAATGCTGCCGAGCAATAGGCGTACGCACAGGGGTACTCCGAAGGGCTTCCCGGGCTGGACGTTGCTCGGGAGGCCCAGGGGTCCGTGGACTACACAGCGTCCTTGTACAGAGACACGGGCCGACGCGAGGCGCCTAGGAATCCTGAGAAGCTTAGCAGCGTTACACTAAGGAAGGGCAACGACGACTGCCTCATGGAAACTGCTGCGCGCCTACCATTCTGCATGCAATTCAGGGCCTTCATTTGAGGCTTCTGCTCAGTGGAGTTTTATGGTAACTATAGGGCAGGGAGGATGAGCTCCCAACCAGGAACGGGAAGGCACCCTGTTTCTTTCATGGAAACTCTTTCTCTTCTCAGAGCCACGCCTGCACGGATGAGAATCCGGGCCACATCAGTGCTTTCCAGGTAGCTTCGAGGCCGCATAAAGGCAGCTTTCAAGGCGGGAAAGCAAGGCTTGTCTCAAACGGCCATTTCCAGGTTGACATGGGGCAGACTCTTCCGTGGTTTCTACCAAGTCAAAGAGACCTAGCTTCTCACGGAGTCCTTCCACAATCAACTTTTCTATGCAGGGTATTCTTCCTGAGGTGAACGACCTGAACGAAAGAATGCGCTAGGTTTCTTGGGTCCTGCGAATCGTCCCAAAGCCTGCGGCTTTACACCAGAAACTGTGCTCTGGTTGCACTTGGAATTCCACGCCCCCCCCCCCCCCGCCCTCCCCAAGCCGACATTCTCCTTGAGTTAGGTTGACTTCAGGTATGAGGTCCTGGAGGGAATTGTAAGCAAAGTGCTCCTCTCAGTACAGCTCTGACTACGGTAATGAGGCACACTTCCATGGCCTTCTGCAACTAGAGCTACAAATATGTTCTTGAGGCTGTTGGTGAGCTGAGGCAATCTGGCTCCCCCGAGGCAGCGTGAAAGCTGCTGCCCTTCACTCGGCACGCACACGGGTACTCCGAAGTGTCTAGGGGTGTGAATGTGGCTCTTCAGCTCGGGAGAGCCCGGGGGTCCTCAGTGTCCTTGTACAGAAACGGGTGCTGTCGCGAGGAGTCTAGGAGACCCGAAAAGCTTACTACCGTTCCACTGAAGCAGAAGAGAGAGCTAAGGCCTCCTGGGAGCTGCTGCACTCCTACCCTGCTGCACGGCATATCAGGGCCCTCCTTCGAAGCTAGGCCTCACTTGGAGCTTCCCCTTAGCTACCGAACAGGACAGGATGAGCTCTGACCGAGGAACTGGAATGCCCCGGTTCCTCGTGAAACCGTCTCTTCCCTCTCGCAGCCGTGCCTGCCGTGAGAGGAGGCCCGACAACAGCAGTGTTTTCCAGGGAGCTGCAAGGCGCGTAACCGGACCTTTCAAGGTGCCAAAACAAGGCCAGTCCCATCAGGCCGCAGCTCCAGGAAGACACGCAGCGTAAGTGTCTGTGGTTTCTGTCAAGTCAAAAGAGACCTAGCGACATACTTGGCTCTTCCCTGATTCAACTTTCCTACACGGGACGTTCTGCGTGTAGCGAACTGCCGGGACCACAGAGTGCCCTAGGTCTCGCAGGGTCCTGTGCTTCTACCGAAACCCTGAAGTGTTCCACAGAGATCTGTGCTTTGGCGGAATTGGTAACGCAGGCCGCCTTTGCACCTGAGCTACGGTGACTTCAGGTATGAGTGCCTAGAGGGACTAGCAAGCGCAGAGTTCTTCTCAGTACAGCTCAGACCAGGGCAATGTGGCCGACTTCCGTGGCATGCTGGACTTGCTAGAACCGTGTTCTTGAATCCGTTGGTGAGCTGAAGCAATCTAGCTCCCCCCAGGAGAGAGTGCAGCGTGTTACGCTTCCCTCGGCCTAGCCAGGGGCACCCAGAAGGGCCTACGTGTCTGAGTGTGGCCCAGCAGGCCCAGGGGAGCCTGAGGGTACTCAGAGTTCTTGTAGGGACACGGGTGCTGACGCGACGGGGCCAGGAGTCCTGACAGGATTAGTACCGTTACACGAGGGCAGGAGTGCGACAAAGGCCTCAAGGAAAAGGCCGCAAAACTACGCTTCTGGATGGCAAATCAGGGCCTTAGGTAGAGGCTACGGCCCACGTTGGGATTCCCCTTCGCTCTAGAGCAGGGCAGGGTATGCTCCCGCCCAGGGCCTGAAAGCACCCTCTTCCTTTCGAGAAAACCCTGTTGCTTCCTGAGCCATGCCTGCAGTGAGTACAAGTCCAGCAACCAAAGCGTTGTTCAGGAAGCTTCAAGGCCGCATGAATGGAGCTGTCAAGCCGGGAAGACCAGGCTTGCCTCAGAGGGCTGCCTTTTCCAGGTTTACGTGCAGAAGAAGCGTCTGTGGTTTCTAACAAGTCCAAAGAGGCCTAGCTGCTCACTGGGTCCCTCGAGAATCATCTTCTCTAGGCAGGGTGCCCCGCGTGTAGCGAACTGCTTAAATGAAAGAACGCCTTAGGTGTCGTAGGCTCACGTGCATCTTCCGCATGCCTGCAGCGTTACCCTAGAAACTGTGCTCTAGAGGCCCTTGGACGGCAAGCCGACTTACTCCCTGAGGTAGGTTGACTTCAGGCATGAGGTCCTAGAAGGAATTGTAAGCAAGACGTTTTGCTCAGCGCAGCTGCGACTACAGTGATGATGCAGCCTTCCGTGGCCTGCTGCCCAAGCTACCACAGTGTTCCCGAAGCTGTTGGTGTGCTGAGGAAATCTAGCTCCCCCGAGGCAGTGTGCAAGCTGCTGCCCTTCACTCGGCACACACACGAGGATTCCAAAGTGCCTCCGGGTCTGAACGTTGCTCTTCGACTCGGGAGAGCCTCGGGGTACTCAGTGTCCTTGTACGGAAACGGGTGTTGCCGGGAGGAGTCTAGGAGTCCCGAAGAGCTTCCAACCCTTCCACCGAAGCAGAAGAGAGAAACTAAGGCCTCATGGAAGCTGCTGCCACTCCTACCCCTGCCGCGTGGCATATCAGGGTGCTCCTTCGAAGCTAGGCCTCACTTGGAGTTTCCCCTTAGCTATACAACAGGACAGGATGAGCTCTGACCGAGAAAGTGGAGTACCCCCGGTTCCATGTGAAACCGTCTCTTCCCTCTCACAGCCATGCCTGCCGTGAGAAGAGGCCCGGCAACAGCAGTGTTTCTCAGGGAGCTTCAAGGCGCAATAGAGGATTCTTCAAGGTGCGGAAACAGGGCTGGTCCCATCGGGCACCAGCCCCAGGATGACACGGAGCATAAGTAGCTGTGCTTTCTATCCAAGGCAAAAGCGACCTAGTACATACTTGCTTCAAGCGTTCTTCACAGGGTGCTCTGGGTGTACCAAACTGCCTAGACCAAGGAATGCTTTGGTCTCCTAGGGTCCCTTGCCTCTACTAAAAGCCTGAAGTGTTACACAGAGACCTGTGCTTTCGTGGAAGTTGGAAGGCAAGCCGCCTTTCCCCCTGAGATACGGTGACTTCGGGTATGAGTTCCTAGAAGGGCAGCTTCCAAAGTCCGGCAGTGTTACACGGAGAACGGTGCTCTAGTTGCAGTGGGAGCACTAGTTGAATGCCTCCTTGCGGTGGGGTGACTTCAGAGATGAGGTGCTAGGGATACTGAAAAGCAGAGGGATTTTCTCAGTGCAGCTCAGACAAGGGCGATGAGGCAGAAGTCGCTGCACTGGCTAGAACCGTGTTCCGCAAACTGCTGGAGAGCTGAGGAAATCTAGCTCTCCCAAGGGAGTGTGCAAAGTGCTGCCGAGCAATAGGCGTACGCACCGGGTACTCCGAAGGGCTTCCGGGCTGGACGTTGCTCGGGAGGCCCAGGGGTCCGTGGACTACACAGCGTCCTTGTACAGAGACACGGGCCGACGCGAGGCGCCTAGGAATCCTGAGAAGCTTAGCAGCGTTACACTAAGGAAGGGCAACGACGACTGCCTCATGGAAACTGCTGCGCGCCTACCATTCTGCATGCAATTCAGGGCCTTCATTTGAGGCTTCTGCTCAGTGGAGTTTTATGGTAACTATAGGGCAGGGAGGATGAGCTCCCAACCAGGAACGGGAAGGCACCCTGTTTCTTTCATGGAAACTCTTTCTCTTCTCAGAGCCACGCCTGCACGGATGAGAATCCGG
This sequence comes from Grampus griseus, assembly GCF_964374135.1. Classification (NCBI taxonomy): domain Eukaryota; kingdom Metazoa; phylum Chordata; class Mammalia; order Artiodactyla; family Delphinidae; genus Grampus; species Grampus griseus. The sequence goes on along the minus strand of NW_028132436.1, from coordinate 4,819 downwards.
GCCACATCAGTGCTTTCCAGTAGCTTCGAGGCCGCATAAAGGCAGCTTTCAAGGCGGGAAAGCAAGGCTTGTCTCAAACGGCCATTTCCAGGTTGACATGGGGCAGACTCTTCCGTGGTTTCTACCAAGTCAAAGAGACCTAGCTTCTCACGGAGTCCTTCCACAATCAACTTTTCTATGCAGGGTATTCTTCCTGAGGTGAACGACCTGAACGAAAGAATGCGCTAGGTTTCTTGGGTCCTGCGAATCGTCCCAAAGCCTGCGCTTTACACCAGAAACTGTGCTCTGGTTGCACTTGGAATTCCACGCCCCCCCCCCCCCCGCCCTCCCCAAGCCGACATTCTCCTTGAGTTAGGTTGACTTCAGGTATGAGGTCCTGGAGGGAATTGTAAGCAAAGTGCTCCTCTCAGTACAGCTCTGACTACGGTAATGAGGGCACACTTCCATGGCCTTCTGCAACTAGAGCTACAAATATGTTCTTGAGGCTGTTGGTGAGCTGAGGCAATCTGGCTCCCCCGAGGCAGCGTGAAAGCTGCCTGCCCTTCACTCGGCACGCACACGGGTACTCCGAAGTGTCTAGGGGTGTGAATGTGGCTCTTCAGCTCGGGAGAGCCCGGGGTCCTCAGTGTCCTTGTACAGAAACGGGTGCTGTCGCGAGGAGTCTAGGAGACCCGAAAAGCTTACTACCGTTCCACTGAAGCAGAAGAGAGAGCTAAGGCCTCCTGGGAGCTGCTGCACTCCTACCCTGCTGCACGGCATATCAGGGCCCTCCTTCGAAGCTAGGCTCACTTGGAGCTTCCCCTTAGCTACCGAACAGGACAGGATGAGCTCTGACCGAGGAACTGGAATGCCCCGGTTCCTCGTGAAACCGTCTCTTCCCTCTCGCAGCCGTGCCTGCCGTGAGAGGAGCCCGACAACAGCAGTGTTTTCCAGGGAGCTGCAAGGCGCGTAACCGGACCTTTCAAGGTGCCAAAACAAGGCCAGTCCCATCAGGCCGCAGCTCCAGGAAGACACGCAGCGTAAGTGTCTGTGGTTTCTGTCAAGTCAAAAGAGACTAGCGACATACTTGGCTCTTCCCTGATTCAACTTTCCTACACGGGACGTTCTGCGTGTAGCGAACTGCCGGGACCACAGAGTGCCCTAGGTCTCGCAGGGTCCTGTGCTTCTACCGAAACCCTGAAGTGTTCCACAGAGATCTGTGCTTTGGCGGAATTGGTAACGCAGGCCGCCTTTGCACCTGAGCTACGGTGACTTCAGGTATGAGTGCCTAGAGGACTAGCAAGCGCAGAGTTCTTCTCAGTACAGCTCAGACCAGGGCAATGTGGCCGACTTCCGTGGCATGCTGGACTTGCTAGAACCGTGTTCCTGAATCCGTTGGTGAGCTGAAGCAATCTAGCTCCCCCCAGGAGAGAGTGCAGCGTGTTACGCTTCCCTCGGCCTAGCCAGGGGCACCCAGAAGGGCCTACGTGTCTGAGTGTGGCCCAGCAGGCCCAGGGGAGCCTGAGGGTACTCAGAGTTCTTGTAGGGACACGGGTGCTGACGCGACGGGGCCAGGAGTCCTGACAGGATTAGTACCGTTACACGAGGGCAGGAGTGCGACAAAGGCCTCAAGGAAAAGGCCGCAAAACTACGCTTCTGGATGGCAAATCAGGGCCTTAGGTAGAGGCTACGGCCCACGTTGGGATTCCCCTTCGCTCTAGAGCAGGGCAGGGTATGCTCCCGCCCAGGGCCTGAAAGCACCCTCTTCCTTTCGAGAAAACCCTGTTGCTTCCTGAGCCATGCCTGCAGTGAGTACAAGTCCAGCAACCAAAGCGTTGTTCAGGAAGCTTCAAGGCCGCATGAATGGAGCTGTCAAGCCGGGAAGACCAGGCTTGCCTCAGAGGGCTGCCTTTTCCAGGTTTACGTGCAGAAGAAGCGTCTGTGGTTTCTAACAAGTCCAAAGAGGCCTAGCTGCTCACTGGGTCCCTCGAGAATCATCTTCTCTAGGCAGGGTGCCCCGCGTGTAGCGAACTGCTTAAATGAAAGAACGCCTTAGGTGTCGTAGGCTCACGTGCATCTTCCGCATGCCTGCAGCGTTACCCTAGAAACTGTGCTCTAGAGGCCCTTGGACGGCAAGCCGACTTACTCCCTGAGGTAGGTTGACTTCAGGCATGAGGTCCTAGAAGGAATTGTAAGCAAGACGTTTTGCTCAGCGCAGCTGCGACTACAGTGATGATGCAGCCTTCCGTGGCCTGCTGCCCAAGCTACCACAGTGTTCCCGAGGCTGTTGGTGTGCTGAGGAAATCTAGCTCCCCCGAGGCAGTGTGCAAGCTGCTGCCCTTCACTCGGCACACACACGAGGATTCCAAAGTGCCTCCGGGTCTGAACGTTGCTCTTCGACTCGGGAGAGCCTCGGGGTACTCAGTGTCCTTGTACGGAAACGGGTGCTGCCGGGAGGAGTCTAGGAGTCCCGAAGAGCTTCCAACCCTTCCACCGAAGCAGAAGAGAGAACTAAGGCCTCATGGAAGCTGCTGCACTCCTACCCTGCCGCGTGGCATATCAGGGTGCTCCTTCGAAGCTAGGCCTCACTTGGAGTTTCCCCTTAGCTATACAACAGGACAGGATGAGCTCTGACCGAGAAAGTGGAGTACCCCGGTTCCATGTGAAACCGTCTCTTCCCTCTCACAGCCATGCCTGCCGTGAGAAGAGGCCCGGCAACAGCAGTGTTTCTCAGGGAGCTTCAAGGCGCAATAGAGGATTCTTCAAGGTGCGGAAACAGGGCTGGTCCCATCGGGCACCAGCCCCAGGATGACACGGAGCATAAGTAGCTGTGCTTTCTATCCAAGGCAAAAGCGACCTAGTACATACTTGCTTCAAGCGTTCTTCACAGGGTGCTCTGGGTGTACCAAACTGCCTAGACCAAGGAATGCCTTTGGTCTCCTAGGGTCCCTTGCCTCTACTAAAAGCCTGAAGTGTTACACAGAGACCTGTGCTTTCGTGGAAGTTGGAAGGCAAGCCGCCTTTCCCCCTGAGATACGGTGACTTCGGGTATGAGTTCCTAGAAGGGCAGCTTCCAAAGTCCGGCAGTGTTACACGGAGAACGGTGCTCTAGTTGCAGTGGGAGCACTAGTTGAATGCCTCCTTGCGGTGGGGTGACTTCAGAGATGAGGTGCTAGGGATACTGAAAAGCAGAGGGATTTTCTCAGTGCAGCTCAGACAAGGGCGATGAGGCAGAAGTCCACGGCACGCTGCACTGGCTAGAACCGTGTTCCGCAAACTGCTGGAGAGCTGAGGAAATCTAGCTCTCCCAAGGGAGTGTGCAAATGCTGCCGAGCAATAGGCGTACGCACAGGGGTACTCCGAAGGGCTTCCCGGGCTGGACGTTGCTCGGGAGGCCCAGGGGTCCGTGGACTACACAGCGTCCTTGTACAGAGACACGGGCCGACGCGAGGCGCCTAGGAATCCTGAGAAGCTTAGCAGCGTTACACTAAGGAAGGGCAACGACGACTGCCTCATGGAAACTGCTGCGCGCCTACCATTCTGCATGCAATTCAGGGCCTTCATTTGAGGCTTCTGCTCAGTGGAGTTTTATGGTAACTATAGGGCAGGGAGGATGAGCTCCCAACCAGGAACGGGAAGGCACCCTGTTTCTTTCATGGAAACTCTTTCTCTTCTCAGAGCCACGCCTGCACGGATGAGAATCCGGGCCACATCAGTGCTTTCCAGGTAGCTTCGAGGCCGCATAAAGGCAGCTTTCAAGGCGGGAAAGCAAGGCTTGTCTCAAACGGCCATTTCCAGGTTGACATGGGGCAGACTCTTCCGTGGTTTCTACCAAGTCAAAGAGACCTAGCTTCTCACGGAGTCCTTCCACAATCAACTTTTCTATGCAGGGTATTCTTCCTGAGGTGAACGGCCTGAACGAAAGAATGCGCTAGGTTTCTTGGGTCCTGCGAATCGTCCCAAAGCCTGCGGCTTTACACCAGAAACTGTGCTCTGGTTGCACTTGGAATTCCACGCCCCCCCCCCCCCGCCCTCCCCAAGCCGACATTCTCCTTGAGTTAGGTTGACTTCAGGTATGAGGTCCTGGAGGGAATTGTAAGCAAAGTGCTCCTCTCAGTACAGCTCTGACTACGGTAATGAGGCACACTTCCATGGCCTTCTGCAACTAGAGCTACAAATATGTTCTTGAGGCTGTTGGTGAGCTGAGGCAATCTGGCTCCCCCGAGGCAGCGTGAAAGCTGCTGCCCTTCACTCGGCACGCACACGGGTACTCCGAAGTGTCTAGGGGTGTGAATGTGGCTCTTCAGCTCGGGAGAGCCCGGGGGTCCTCAGTGTCCTTGTACAGAAACGGGTGCTGTCGCGAGGAGTCTAGGAGACCCGAAAAGCTTACTACCGTTCCACTGAAGCAGAAGAGAGAGCTAAGGCCTCCTGGGAGCTGCTGCACTCCTACCCTGCTGCACGGCATATCAGGGCCCTCCTTCGAAGCTAGGCTCACTTGGAGCTTCCCCTTAGCTACCGAACAGGACAGGATGAGCTCTGACCGAGGAACTGGAATGCCCCGGTTCCTCGTGAAACCGTCTCTTCCCTCTCGCAGCCGTGCCTGCCGTGAGAGGAGGCCCGACAACAGCAGTGTTTTCCAGGGAGCTGCAAGGCGCGTAACCGGACCTTTCAAGGTGCCAAAAACAAGGCCAGTCCCATCAGGCCGCAGCTCCAGGAAGACACGCAGCGTAAGTGTCTGTGGTTTCTGTCAAGTCAAAAGAGACCTAGCGACATACTTGGCTCTTCCCTGATTCAACTTTCCTACACGGGACGTTCTGCGTGTAGCGAACTGCCGGGACCA
>NW_028132437.1:0-32026 GCF_964374135.1 Grampus griseus | reverse complement strand
AAATTAAATTAAAGAAACGAACAAGAAGTAATGAGACATAATCTTAAGGGGCTTTTCCTGGCACATTGCGTTCTAATTAACAGCCTACAACACAACTTCCCTTATGGCTCTGTTGCCCTAGTAAACAGATTTGGTAAGGAGAAGTGCTGCCGCCTTCTGGTCGTTTCACGCAACAGCGGTAATGGTCACTTAATATTCAAAATAATTGCAGGCCTGTAAATGACACCTGCCATCAAAAAATGTCCTGGGGTCGTAAATCGACCAGAAAATTCAAAAGACGTCAACATTTCAAGAAGACAATTTCAAGAGGCATATTTTACACACATATTGTCTTTTCTTTTTTTTCTCTTTAAAATAAAAGGGAATTGAAAAAATGCGCAACATCAGCAATGAATAAAGTCATGCAAATCCAATTACAGAAATGTTCACCTCACAGCCGTCAGAATGTTCTTCAGCAAAAAGTCTACAAAGAATAAATGCTGAAGGGGTTTCAGAGAACTGTGTACCCTCTAGCTGCTGGGGGGATGTAAACTGGTAACAGCCAGTAGTGAGAACATAATGGAGGTGCGTTTAAGGGTAAAAACTGAGCTACCATGTGATCTGGTAGGTCCTTTGATGCGCCTATCACCTGAGCAGACCCGAATGTAAAAGACACAGGCTGTCAAAACTGCACTGCAGGAACGTTTAACATAGCCAAGACTTGGAAGAAACCAAAAGGTCCATGAACAGAAAAATGCACAAAGAGGAAGTGGTCCATGTACACAATGGAATATTAGCCATGGAAAACAATGAAACAGTGCCGTTGGCACCACCATATAAAGACCTAGAGATAATCACCCAACTTGAAGTAAGAAAGAAACTGAAAGACAGATATCCTATGACATCACTTCTGGTGTTACCTAAAAGTTGATGCTCATGAACTTATTTCCAAGAGAAGGAAAAGCATGGATTAAGAAAAAAAATTATGTTTAACCAAATGGAAAAGTGTAAGGAATGTGTGAAGTAGGATATGGGGGTTAACAGACATGTACTAAGACATATGAAATATATAATCACAAAATACCTATGGAATACCAAGAGAGGTCTACTCAACACTCTGTAATAACCTACACAGGAAAGGACCCAAAGATGAATAGACAGATACATTGATATGATGAACCAGATTCTGTACACCTAGGAGAAACAAAATATTTTTATCAAGTTTGCTCTGATAATTAATAAAAATTAAATTTATAAAACAAACAAGAAGTAAGGAGATATAAGCTCTTGGGGATGTGCCCTGGCACATTCCACTCTAATTTGCAGCCTACTAACACGATTTCCAGGAAGGCTCTGCTGCCCAAAAACCCAGAGTTGGAAATGTAGAAATTGTGCTGCCTTGTGGCCGTTTCCCGCAAGAGCAGCTTTAAGCCAACAGCTAATGGTCTCTTAACATTCACAAGGACTCAGGGCTGCAAAGGACACCTGCCCTAAACAACTGTGCTGAGGTAGGGAATGGACAATAAAATTCAAAACTGGCAAATTTTTCAAGATGATAGTATGAAGAGGTAAGTTTGACTCACTCTCTTTTTTAAAAAAAGGAAAATGGGTGAAAGCTCAACCTCAGGAATTATTAGACTCATGCAAATCTAATCAACAAAAAGGTTTCAACTCACACCAGTCAACTGACCATCAGCAAAAGGTCTACAAACAATAAATTCTGAAGGGGTTTTAGAGAACTGTGCACCCTCTAGCTGCTGGTGAGATGTAAAGTGTTAACAGCCAATAACGAGAACAGAAAGGAGCTACGATTAAGAGTAAACAGTGAGGCACCATTCAATCCAGCAGTCACACCACTGGGCCTCTCACCTGAGAAGACCAGAGTCGAGAAGACCTGGGCTGCAAAAGCTGCACTGCAGCCTTATTCACAATAGCCAAGACAGTGAAGCAACCAAAATGTCCATCAACAGATGTATGGATGAAGAAGAAGTGGTCCACGTTCACAATAGAATATTAGCCATGGAAAACAATGAAACACTGCTATCTGAGGCACCATAGATGAGCTTGGAGATAATCACAGAATATGAGGTAAGTCAGAAAGCAAAAGACCTATATCCTATGATATCACTTATAGGCGTTATCTAATAACTAACACAAATGAACATATTTCCACAGAGAAAGACACTCACAGACTTAGAAATTAAGTATGCTTATCTAAAAGGAAAGGCGGGCAGAATGGAGAAATTAAGATTAGCGTTACCATACGTATACAAACACATATTATAAACATATATCAAAAAGACGGACCATATAGCAAGGGAGGTCTACGGAACACTCTGTAACATTTTACGTGGGAAGAGGATCTGAACATGAATAGACACATATATTGTACAAATGAACTAGATTGTGTACATCTGGACAAACAATATCTAATCATTACCCTGATTAAATAAATTTTAAAAACCAAGAAGAAGTAATGAGACATAAACTTATGGGCATTCCTCCTGGCACATTCCATTCTAACTTACAACCGAGGACCACGACTTCCAGAAAGGCTCTGCTGCCCTAGTACCCAGATTTGGGAAAGGACAAATGCTGCCTCCTTGTGGCCGTTTCCCACAACAGCAGCTTTAAACCCAGTGCTAATGGTCACTAAATATTCACCGAACTTGCAGTTCTGTAATGACATCTGCCCTCCAAAAAAATCCTGGGGTCGAATATCGACCAAAAATTCAAAAGAGGGCAACCTTCCAAGAAGACAGCTTCAAGAGATATATTGTACTCACACTTTATTTTTAACAGAAAGGAAAAAGGTGTGGAAAATGATGAATTTTAGGAATTTTTAAAGGCATGCAAACCCAAATTACAAAAACCTATCAGGTCACAGCAGTCTGAATGGCCATTAGCAAAAATGCTGCAAACTATAAATGCTGAAGGGATTGTGGAGAAGTTCGTACCCTCGGTTCTAAGGGAGACACGGTAAGAGCCACTAATGAAAACACAATGGAGGTGCTTTGAAAAGGTAAACATTGAGCTACTAGTCAATCAGTCACACCCACTGCTGGGCCTATCACCTGAGAAAATGAGAATCGAAATGTCACAGGCTGGCAATCTTGCACTCCAGCAATATTTAATATAGCCAACGCTTGGAAGCAATGAAAATGTCCATCAACAGAGGAATGTACCAAGAAGTGGTCCATATACACAATGGAATATTACTCCAATAAAAACATAAATTAAAAAAAACAAACAAAAGTAAGGAGACATCAGCTTTTGGGGGTTTATCCGGGCACATTCCACTCTAATTTACAACTGAGGAAGACCACTGGCCGGAAGGCCTGTTTCCCTAGTACCAGCATGGGGAACAAAGAAAGGCTGCCGCAATCTGGCCGTTACCTGCAAAAGCAGCTTTAAAGCCTGTGCTAATGGTCACTTCATGTGAACAAGTACTGCAGGGCTGTAAATGAAACCTGCCCTCAAAATGTTTTGAGGGAGGTAATGGCCAGTAAATTTCAAAATGTAACACATACTTTAAGAAAACACTTTGAAGAGCTAAGCTGTAATCACAGTTTGAAAAATAAAAAGGACATGCCTTAAAGCTCAATTTCAAAGGATTATGAGTCATATGCAATTTCAACCACAAAGAGGTATCAGCTCACACCAGTCAGAATATCCATCAGCAAGAAAACTACAAACAAGAAATGCTGAAGCCATAAAAAGAAACGAAATTGAGCTGTTTGTAATGAGGTGGATAGACCTAGAGTCTGTCATACAGAGAGAAGTAAGTCAGAAAGAGAGCGACAAATACCGTATGCTAACACATATACATGGAATTTAAGAAAAAGAAAATGTCATGAAGAACGTAGGGGTAAAACAGGAATAAAGACACAGACCTACTAGAGAATGGACTTGAGGATATGGGGAGGGGGAAGGGTAAGCTGTGACAAAGGGAGAGAGAGGCATGGACATATATACACTACCAAACGTAAGGTAGATAGCTATTGGGAAGCAGCAGCATAGCACAGGCAGATCAGCTCAGTGCTTTGTAACCGCCTGGAGAGGTGGGATAGGGAGGGTGGGAGGGAGGGAGACGCAAGAGGGAAGTGATATGGTAACATATGTGTATGTATAATTGATTCCTTTTGTTGTAAAGCACAAGCTAGCACACCATTGTAAAGTAATTATACTCCAATAAAGATGTTAAAAATAAATAAATAAATGCTGAAGGTGTTGTGGAGAAATGCATACCCTCAACTTTAAGTGGGATGTAACCTGGAAAGAGCCACTAATGAGCACAGAATCGTGGTGCGTTTAAACGGTAAACCCTGAGATACCATATGATACAGGAGGCCCACTCCTGGGCCTGTAACATAAGAAGACAGAATTGGAAAGACACAGGCAGGCAAATGTGCAGTGCAGCAGTATTCCAATAGCCAAGACATGGAGGCAACCAAAAAGTCCATCAAGAGGTGAGTGGACAAAGAAGAACTGGTACATGTACAGATGGAATATTAGCTAGGGAAGAAAATGAAACAATGCCATTTGCAGCACCGTAGATGATTCTAGAGGTAATCAGGCAAATTGTACTAAGTTAGACAGCAAAAGACACATATCCTATAATATCACTTATAGGTGTTAGCTAAAAATTGATACCAATGAAGATATTTCCACAGAGAAAGGCAATCACAGATTTATTCAACAAAGTTATGGTTCACCAAATGGAAAGGTGTGAGGACTGGATACATTCGGATATTGGGGTTAACATAGATATAGAAACACGTGTGAAATATATAGTCACCAAAGACCTACGGAATACCAAGAGAAGACTACTCAACATTGTGTCATAATCTACATGAGAAAACGATCTGAAGAAGTATAGATACATGTATATGTGTAAAAGAACTACATCTTACACACCTAGAACAAACAAAACATTTTAATCAAATTTGCTCTGATAAAAACTAAAAATTAAAAAAGAACAAGAAGAAAAAAGAGAGGAAAAAAAAAGAACAAGAAGTAATGAGACATACACTTAAGGGGCTTTTTGTTGGCACATTGCATTCTAATTTACAACCAGAACACGACTTCCATTAAAGCTCTGTCATCACTAATATAGCAGTTTTATAAGCAATGTTGAATGTAGCTTAAAAGAAGTCTCACTAATTATTGACAGTAACAAGAAAACAAACAAAAGTAAAAATCTCATGGCAAAAAGTATACATAGAGTAAGGGTAGTAGATCAAACACTTATTAAACTTCTGTAAAGAATAAAAGACAACAGTAGTATTTTTTTTTTCAAAAAAAGAGAGGGCTCAAATAAATCAGAAATGAAAGAGATGATGTTACAAGAGCCACCACAGAAATACAAAGTATCCTAAGATACACACAGTGTAACTCAGGGCTCAGACTGGACAGAGCCCACTCTCCATTCCCCTGTACATGACTTACAGGAGCCTCAGGAACTGAGGAGGGGGTCCCTGAGGAGAGGCACAAGATAGAAGATGCTAGGCATTAACATGACTGCATTCATCTTAAACGTGCCTGAACTACATTCACACGAGATGATTTTGTCCTGTATGTACATCAGCACCTCTAGTCGGAACTGCAGATCTTTGACTTCACCACCTCTATGACAGCATTAGCTTCACCTGCTGTGGACCGTCTCCTATAGGATTTCTAGAACCACAAAGCATCGAAGCTTCACAGGACCCAGAGTCTGTGCGACTCCACTCCGAGTCTCAGAGTCTCAACTGCACTCAGAGACTCAGAGTCTCAACAGAGACTCCACTCTTGGAGGACACACACAAAGTAGTGGGCACATCAGGACCCAGGGAAAGGAGCAGTCACCCCGTAGGTGAATGATCATACCTAGCTGCTAGTTTTAGAGGGTCTCCTGCAGAGGCGGGGTGTGGCTGCGGCTCACCATGGGGACAATGACACTGGCAGCAGAAGTTCTGGGAAATACTCCTTGGTGTGAACTCTCCCAGAGTCCACCATTAGCCCCACCAAGAGCAAGGTAGGCTCCAGTGCTGGGTTGCCTCAGGCCAAACAACCAACAGGGAGGGAACCCAGCCCCATGCATCAGCAGACAAGTGGATTAAACTTTTTATTAAACTTTTATTTAATCCACAGACAAGCAGATTAAAGCTCTGCCCACCAGAGCAACACCCAGCTCTACCCACCACCAGTCCCTCCCATAAGGAAGCTTGCACAAGCCTCTAAGATAGACTCAATCACTGGAGAGCAGACAGCAGAAGCAAGAAGAACTACAATTCTGCAGCCTGTGGAAGGAAAACCACATTCACAGAAAGATAGAGAAAATGTTCCTGATCAAGGAACAAGATAAATCCTCAGCGAAACAACGAAATGGGGTGGGGATAGGCAACCTTCCAGTAAAAGAATTCGGAATAATGATAGTGAAGATGATCCAAGACCTTAGAAAAAGAATGGAGGCAAAGATCAAGAAGATGCAAGAAATGCTTAACAAAGACCTAGAAGAATTAAGGAACAAACACCTAGAAGAATTAAAGAACAAACAAACAGAGATGAACAATACAATAACTGAAAATGAAAAATACACTAGAAGGAGTCAGTAGCAGAATAAATGTGGCAGAAGAACGGATAAGTGACCTGGAAGACAGAAAGGTGGAAATCACTGCCGTGGAACAGAATAAAGGAAAAGAATGAAAATAAATGAAGACACTCTAAGAGACTTCTGGGACAACATTAAACGCAAGAACATTCGCATTATAGGGGTCCCAGATGGAGAACAGAGAGAGAAAGGACTCGAGAAAATATTTGAAGAGATTATAGTTGAAAACTTCCCTAGCATGGGAAAAGAAATAGCCACCGAAGTCCACGAAGCGCAGAGAGTCCCAGGCAGGATAAACCAAAGGAGAAAAATGCCGAGACACACAGTAATCAAATTGAAAAAATTAAAGACAAAGAAAAATTATTGAAAGCAACAAGGGAAAAGTGACAAATAACATACAACGGAACTCCCATAAGGTTAACAGCTGATTTCTCAGCAGAAAATCTACAAGCCAGAAGGCAGTGGCATGATAAATTTAAAGTGATGGAAGGGAAGAACCTACCACCAAGAGTACTCCACCCAGCAAGTATCTCATTCAGATTTGATGGAGAAATCAAAAGCTTTACAGACAAGCAAAAGCTAAGAGAATTCAGCACCACGAAACCAGCTCTACAACAAATGCTAAAGGAACTTCTCTAAGTGGGAAACACAAGAGAAGAAAAGGACCCACCAAGACAAACCCATAACAATTAAGAAAATAATAATAGGAACATACATATCGATAATTACCTTAAACGTGAATGGATTAAATGCTCCAACCAAATGACACAGGCTCCCTGAATGGATACAAAAACAAGACCCATATATACGCTGTCTACAAGAGACCCATTTCAGACCTAGGGACACATACAGACTGAAAGTGAGGGGATGGAAAAAGATATTCCATGCAAATGAAAATCAAAAGAAAGCTGGAGTAGCAATGCTCATATCAGATTAAATAGATTTTAAAATAAAGAATGTTACAAGAGACAAGGAAGGACACTACATAATGATCAAGGGATCAATCCAAGAAGATAGAACAATTATAAATATATATGTACCCAACATAGGAACACCTCAATATATAAGGCAACTGCTAACAGCTATAAAAGAGGAAATCAACAGTAACACAATAATAGCAGGGGACATTAACACCTCACTTACACCAATGGAGATCATCCAGACCGAAAATTAATAAGGAAACACAAGCTTTAAATGACACAATAGACCAGATAGATTTAATGGATATTTATAGGACATTCCATCCAAAAACAGCAGATTACACGTTCTTCTCAATGGCACATGGAACATTCTCTGGGATAGGTCACATCTTGGGTCACAAATAAAGCCTCAGTAAATATAAGAAAAATGAAATCACATCAAGCAGCTGTTCCGACCACAACGCTATGAGATTAGAAATCAATTACAGGGAAAATAACGTAAAAAACACAAACACATGGAGGCTAAACAATACGTTTCTAAATAACCAAGAGATCACTGAAGAAATAAAAGAGGAAATCAAAAACTACCTAGAGACAAATGACAACAAGACCACGATGATCCAAAACCTATGGGATGCAGCAAAAACAGTTCTAAGAGGGAAGTTTATAGCAATAAAAGCCTACCTCAAGAAACCAGAAAAATCTCAAATAAACAATCTAACCTTACACCTAAAGGAACTAGAGAAAGAAGAATAAAACCCAAAGTTAATAGAAGGAAAGAAGTCATAAAGATCAGAGCAGAAATAAATGAAATAAAAACAATAGCAAAGATCAATAAAACTAAAAGCTGGTTCTTTGAGAAGATAAACAAAAATGATAAACCTTTAGCCAGACTCAAGTAAAAGAGGGAGAGGACTCAAATCAATAAAATTAGAAATGAAAAAGGAGAAGTTGTAACAGACACCACAGAAATACAAAGCATCCTAAGAGACCTCTACAAGCAACTCCATGCCAATAAAAGGGACAACCTGGAAGAAATGGACAAATTCTTAGAAAGGTAAAACCTTCCAAGACTGAACCAGGAAGAAATAGAAAATATGAACAGACCAATCACAAGTAACGAAATTGAAACTGTGATTTAAAATCTTCCAACAAACAAAAGTCCAGAACCAGATGGCATCAGACGTGAATTCTATCAAACATTTAGACAAGAGCTAACACCCAATCTTCTCAAACTCTTCAGAAATTTTCAGGGGAAGGAACACTCCCAAACTCATTATATGAGGCCACCATCACCCTGATACCAAAACCAGACAAAGATACTACAGAAAAAGGAAATTAGAGACGAATATCACTGATTAGTATAGATGTAAAAATCCTCAACAAAATACTAGGAAACAGAATTGAACAACACATTAAAAGGATCATACACCACGATCGGGTGGGGTTTATCCCAGGGATGCAAGAATTCTTCAATATACACAAATCAATCAATGTGATACACCATATTAACAAGTTGTAGAATAAAAATATGATCATCCCAATAGATGCAGGAGAAGCTTTCGACAAAATTCAACACCCATTTATGATTAAAAGTCTCCAAAAAGTGGGCATAGAGGGAATCTACCTCAACGTAATAAAGGCAGTATATGACAAACCCACAGCAAACGTCATTCTCAAGAGTGAAAAACTAAAAGCATTTCCTCTAAGATCAGGAACAAGACAAGGATGTCCACTCTCACCACTATTACTCAACATAGTTTTGGAAGTCCTAGACACAGCAATCAGAGAAGAAAAAGAAATAAAAGGAATACAAATTGGAAAAGAAGAAGTAAAATTGTCACTGTTTGCAAATGACACGATACTACACATAGTGAATCCTAAAGATGCCACCAGAAAACTACTAGAGCTAATCAATGAATTTGGTAAAGTTGCAGGATACAAAATTAATGCACAGAAATCTCTTGCATTCCTCTACACTAACAATGAAAGATCAGAAAGAGAAATTAAGGAAACAATCCCATTCGCCATTGCAACAAAAAGAATAAAATACGTAGGAATGAACCTACCTAAGGAGGTAAAAGACCTGTACTCAGAAAACTATAAGACACTGCTGAAAGAAATCAAAGATGATATAAACAGAGGGAGGTATAAACCATGTCCTTGGATTAGAAGAATCAATATTGTGAAAATGACTATACTACCCAAAGCAAGCTACAGATTCAGTGCAATCCCTATCAAATTACCAGTGGCTTTTTCTACAGAACTAGAACAAAAAAATCTTAAAATTTGTTTGGAGACACAAAAGACCCCGAATAGCCAAAGCAGTCTTGAGGGAAATTAAAAGAGCTGGAGGAATCAGACTTCCTGACTTCAGACTATACTACAAAGCTACAGTAATCAAGACTATATGGTACTGGCACAAAAACAGAAATATAGATCAATTGAACAAGATAGAAAGCCCAGAGATAAACCTACGTACCTATGGCTAACTCATCTATGACAAAGGAGGCAAAGATATACAATGGAGAAAAGACAGCCTCTTCAGTAAGTGGTGCTGGGAAAACTGGACAACTACACGTAAAAGAATGAAATCAGAACACTCCATAACACCATACACAAAAATAAACTCAAAATGGATTAGAGATCTAAATGTTAGACCAGACACTATAAAACTCTTAGAGGAAAACGTAGGCAGAACACTCTATGACATATATCACAGCAAGATCCTTTTTGACCCACCTCCTAGAGAAGTGGAAATAAAAACAAAAATAAACAAATGGGACCTAATGAAACTTCAAAGCTTTTGCACAGCAGAGGAAAACATAAACAAGACGAAAAGACAACCCTCAGAATGGGAGAAACTGTTTTCAAATGAAGCAAATGACAAAGGATTAATCTCCAAAATTTACAAGCAGCTCGTGTAGCTCAATATCACAAACACAAACAACCCAATCCAAAAATGGGCAGAAGACCTAAATAGACATTTCTCCAAAGAAGATATACAGATTGCCAACAAACACATGAAAGGATGCTGAACATCACTAATCATTAGAGAAATGCAAATCAAAACTACCTTGAGGTATCAACTCCCAGCAGTCAGAATGGCAATCATCAAAAAATCTACAAACAATAAATGCTGGAGAGGCATTTACTGGAGAAAAGGGAACGCTCTTGCACTGTTGCTTGGTATAGCCACTAGAGAAAACAGTATAGAGGTTCCTTAAAAAACTAAAAATAGAAGTACCATACGACCCAGCAATCCAACTACTGGGCATTTGCCCTGAGAAAACCATAATTCAAAAAGAGTTATATACAACAATGTTCATTGCAGCTCTACTTACAATAGCCAGGACATGGAAGCAACCTAAGTGTCCATCGACAGATGAATGGATAAAGAAGATCTGGCACATATATACAATGGAATATTACTCAGCCATAAAAAGAAACAAAACTGAGTTATTTGTAGTGAGGTGGATAGACTTAGAGTCTGTCCTCCACAGTGAAGTAAGCCAGAAAGAGAAAAATAAATACCGTATGCTAACAGAGATATATGGAATCTAAAGAAAACAAAGTTTAAGAAGAACCTAGGGGCAGGACAGGATTAAGGACACAGACGTAGAGAAAGGACTTGAGGACACGGGGAGGGGGAAGGGTAAGCTGGGACGAAGTGAGAGAGTGCCATGGACATATATACATTACCAAATGTAACATCGATAGCTACTGGGAAGCAGCCACATAGCACAGGGAGACCACCTCGGTGCTTTGTGACCACCTAAACGGGTGGGATATGGAGGGTGGGAGGGAGATGCAAGAGGGAGGGGATACGGTGATATATGTATATGTATAATTGATTCACTTTGTTATACAGCAGAAACTAACACTCCATTGTAAAGCAATTATACTCCAATAAAGGTGTAAAAGGAAAAAAAAAAAAAGAAAGCCCAGAGATAAACCTACACACCTATGGTCAACTAATCTATGACAGAGTAGGCAAGACTATACAATGGAGAAAAGACAGTGTCTTCAATCAGTGGTGCTGGGAAAAATGGACAGCTACATGTAAAAGAATGAAATTAGAACACCCCCTAACACCATACAGAAAAATAAATTCAAAATGGATTAGAGACCTTAATGTAAGACCAGACAGTATAAAACTCTTAGAGGAAAACATAGGAAGAATACTCTAACATAAATCACAGCAAGATCTTTTTTGATCCACCTCCTAGGGTAATGCCATAAAAAAGAAAACTAAACAAATGGGACCTAATGAAACGTAAAAGCTTTTGCAGAGCAATGGAAACTACAAACAAGACGAAAAGACAACCCTCAGAATGGGAGAAAATATTTGCAAACGAATCAATGGACAAAGGATTAATGTCCAATATATATAAACAGCTCATGCAGCTCAATATTAAAAAAACAAACAACCCAATACAAAAACGGGCAGCAGATCTAAATAGACATTTCTTCCAAGAAGACATAGAGATGGCCAAGACGCACATGAAAAGCTGCTCAACATCATTAATTATTAGAGAAATGCAAATCAAAACTACAATGAGGTATCACCTCACACCTGTTAGAATGGGCATCATCAGAAAATCTACAAACAACAAATGCTGGAGAGGGTGTGGAGAAAAGGAACCCTCTTCCACTATTGGTGGGAATGTAAATTGATACAGTCACTATGGAGAACCGTATGGAGGTTCCTTAAAAAACTAAAACTAGAATTACCATATGATCCAGCAATCCCATTACTGGGCATATACCCAGAGAAAACCATAAATTCAAAAGACACATTCACCACAATGTTCATTGCAGCACTATTTACAATAGCCAGGTCATGGAAGCAACCTAAATGCCCACAGACAGACGAATGGATAAAGATGTGGTACATATATAAAATGGAATATTACTCAGCCATAAAAAGGAATGAAATTGGGTCATTTGTAGAGACGTCGATGGATCTAGAGACTGGCATACAGAGTGAAGTAAGTCAGAAAGAGAAAAACAAATATTGTATATTAATGCATATATGTGGAACCTAGAAAAATGGTACAGATGAACCGGTTTGCAGGGCAGAAATAGAGACACAGATGTAGAGAACAAATGTATGGACACCAAGAGGGAAAAGCCGTGGGGGGGGTGGTGGTGGGAGGAGTTGGGAAATTGGGATTGACATGTATACATTTATATGTATAAAATAGATAACCAGTAAGAATGTGCTGTATAGAAAATAAATAAAATTAAGTTAAAAAATTAAAAAATAAATAAGATGTTTTAAAACATGGAAAAAAGTTATTCCCTTCACATACATGTATTTATATGAATGAATTATTTCCATGCTTATATCTATAAGTACAAAAGAGGAATAAAATCTACCTTGAACCAAAAAAGAACAAAAACACAGAACCCACCAGTTATACAGAGGAAAACCCTATCAGGGCACTTGCTCCACTGGTAAACAATTCTGAAGTTGGTCAGAGGTGGGGAATCGTCTCGCATGCAGCCAGCAGCCCCCCACCCCGCAAGGAGCGTCCTCATTGCAAAGCTGGGGGACCGTGCCAAGGTGTCTGTGAGTAAACGCGAGCTGAGCCCCAGGCCAGCTACTGCTAAACTGTTCCCACCCTTCTCAGGTAAAACACCTGAATATATACAAGGACTTGAAAGCCTAGAGGAAGGGCCGTGGAGCCACACCAGCAACAGCACACCATCCGACTTGGTGCCTGCAGGCCAGCAAGGATTGTCCTGGCCCCGGGCGCTCTTCTGGAAGCTTTCCATTTCCCTGCCTGAGATACCCCTCCTGTCCAGGCCCCCACTGCTTTTTTCCTTCCTCACCTCTTCCCAGGGAGAAATTCCAGCGTAAGGTATGGGTGACACATCCTCTTCCTTAGCAGGTGGCAGCACAGCAACTCCTGCAGAAAGTCCAGCAGAGCCCACTCACACCGGGCCACCCACAAAGCCGTGGCCCCTCACTCCCACCCACCAGCCCAGCCCCGAGACTGCTGACGGGGCAGAGAATATGGCGTCAGGAAGAGCTGCAGGGGCTCTTGCTGCCTGGAGCCCTGTTTATATTGACCTCAACCCAGGCACACCTGGGGAGGGCTGGCCCGCACGGTCAGGCTGCCCAGGTCAACCAATCATCAACCCTCAGGAGCTCACAGTTGCAGAAAATGGAACTTGCTGAACCGGCCAGGTCCAAGGAACAGGTGTGGGCTCTTGAGAGTCAGGAGAGACAAGGGGCTGCAGCTCTGGCTTGTTTTCTAATCATTTTATCTGGCCCATGAGTGGGAGACAACTTCAAGAAAACCCTCTCCCAATGAGAGGAACCCAGGAGTCAGGGAGAGGAGGGGTGGTGGGTGGAGACAGAGGCCTGGTGCCCCAGCTGCAGTGGAAGTCTCTGGAAGACCAGGTGGAGGGAAGCCCCACAGAGTGATGCCCAGTGTCACAGACCCGTCGGAGCTGCTGTTTGTTAGCTCAGGTCCTGTTCTTAGGTGCTCTGTGTCAGCTCTGAGTGACAGGTGAGCTGGGGGTGCTCTGCACTGATGGCTATGTGCACAGTTCCTGTGTGCCCAGCCCTGCCAGGGTACCTGCCAAGGGGAGCTCTGTATCCTGGGAGGGGTCTGACCACGAGAGTCCCATGGGCTGCTGGGTAGCTGCACAGGTGAGCTCCATATCCTCGGAGGGGCCTGACCACGAGAGCCCCGTGGGCTGCTGGGGACCTGGGAAAGGATGTCAGGACAGTCAGTGAAGCCACTGAGGATATACATCCAGTAGTTCCTAATCCCTACACCCTGCTGGTCATTCTACCATCCACCAGGACATGGTATTCTGTATTAGACTTCAATTATGCCTCATTCTGTATTCCATTAGTCCCAGAGTCACAAGAAATTTTGACTTCTGAGTGGCAGGACTCAACATACAACAAAAACAATACTGCTGGGCCGTCCTGCCCCAAGGGTTCAAAAATTCCCACACCATCTTTGGGGAAACGTTAGCTAAACACCTAAAAGTTCTACCTCTGGAAAAGGGAACCCTCCTTCAATATGCAGATGACATTCTGATCACCAGCCCTACTAAGGAGGCCTCTGAACTACCTAGCCAATAAAGGATTGAAGGTGTCCAAGAAAAAGGCCCAAATATCACAGACTAAGGTGGCCTGCCTGGGCTCCATTACACAGAAGGTCGGAGAAGCCCATCCCAGGAAAGAGAAGAAGCCATTTGCAGCCTTACCCCCTTCTAAAACTAGAAGACAGCTTAGGGTTTCCTGGGGAGGCCGGGGATTGTTGCATCTGGATCCCTAACTACAGTCTAATAGCTGGGCCTCTATATGAAACACTGAAAGGAAAAGATGATGATCCTTTCGAATAGAATCCAGAAGCAGCCTTTCAAGAATGCAAAGAGCAGTCAATTCAGACCCTTGCCCTGAAACTCCCTAATTTAGCTAAACCCTTTACATCTCTATAAACCCCATAGCCCCATGAGCTAAACTTTACATCCCCATAGAATGTGAATCGCCCTTGGAGTATTAGTGCAAAAACTGGGACCACTTGAAATGGAACAATGCAAGAATGCCCTCCAGGTAGGATAAACTACGGTCACCAATGGCTTGGCCCACCGCCCCATCCGGCCAGGGTACTGGGGGTATGTAAGAACATGGAAATCAGCAACCCGCAAGGCCAGCTCCCTCCTAAGGGAAAAGGACCCCACGTGGTGATCCTAACCACCCACCATGCCCTGCAGTTGCAGGGGTCGCTCCGTGGGCACACTGACCTCGAGTGAGGAGGCCCTCCAACTCCAACCTCCAGTCAGACAACCGGGGGCAACGGGTCCCCATGACGACTCGTGTGACCATCACTTGACCTGGAGTTTCTCTCAGAAAACAAGAGTGTGCCCCAAAAGAGCAGACTACTGCTTGCAGGACTTACTGCACCCAGAGGGGAGCTAATAAGCTTGGCGGGGGAACCATATATCATGCTGTCACCATAGAAAAACCTACAGACACCGTGTTGACGGCGGCCAATAAGACCGGCTGGCCTCCTAGCTACTTCAAAAGGCCGTTGACTCAGTGGCCGTCATGGTCCTGGATCACCACCGACCCTGGACTGTCTGGGAGTTGAGCGGGCAGGGCTCTGACACTTGGTGCTGTTTGTACGTTAACTCAGGGGTCTAATTGAAGAAAGCGCAGACTACTGGTCAGAGCATCTAGGCCGGCAGAAACCGTCAGCCTAAGGGGGCCGAACAAATGTGGGGAGGGGTAAAACCAGCCCCCCCAGCCTCTCTGCGCATCTCTTTCCTGGACCCTTAAAGGTCATTAGAATCTATAACACTTCCAATGCTGGTGCTCAGGCGGACGAGCAGTGAGGCAGGAGACCTGGGGACAATCAACCTCACCTGGAGGCTGCTGGGGAGAAGTTCTGCCCCTCCCCACAAGTGCGAGGACTCCCAACTCAGCACGAAGCAGTGAAAGAAGAGGGGTCTGCACCCACAGCGCCCCAAGAATGAGGAATAGGACAAAAGACAGAGGAGTGGTTTGTCACTGGCAAAGCCCATGAAAAATTCCTTGGAGACAAAAATAGAATCTGGGTAATAAAATAAAGTCTAACCTTTTTTTCCTCTGTGCTTTGTCTAATTTCACGTGCTCCTAGGGTTCCGCATGCAGAGGTCCCACACCCAGCACTTCAGACCCGATTTCCTAATGCAGAATGGCTGGGTTGACATTTCAGCTCCCGGGGCCCCATGCAGACTCCACGACATAGAGCCTGAACTGCAGCCAACCCGCCCCTCGAGAGCTCCGCCCCTCCCTCCCACTGATGCTGCTGGGATCCCTACACAGCAGGTAAGCCCACAGCCCGTGGGGTAGTGCACGCTCTCATCTCTCCGTTCTCTGAAGAAAATATAAAATTTCCCTTGCTTCTGACCAAACTCAGTCTCGATCTGTTGGCTCCAATGACACTGGGCAAGGGGAGCCTTGTTGGGGCCCACTCTGGTGGATCAGTCACAGAAATTGACAACATTGTAACATCAATGAACAGATGTGTAAGCAAAACTGTAATTAACATATAGCAGTGTATAAGCTTCGGGTAAAATAGGATGTTTCTGACACTTCCATTGGATATTTCCATCACTTTATATGGAGCACAGGGGCACTGCAATTCACCCGTTCCATAACCCTAACCCTAACTCTAACCCTAATCCTAAACTGAACTCTTTACCTAACCCTTACACTACACGGTACCCTAATCCTAATCCGTACACTAACAATAACGCATAACCTAACACGTACCCTAACCCTAACCCTGAAATGTACCCGATCCCTAACGCTAACCCTAACCCTGACCTTAAACCTAACAATAACCCTAAACCTAATCCTAACCCGTACACTCACACTAACACGTACAATAACACTAATGCGTACCCTAACACTAACGCATACCCTAACACACACGCTCACCCTAAACCGTTGTCGTACCCTAAACTGTACCCTAAACCCTCCCCATTCCCTAAGCCTAACCCTAACACTATCCCTAACCTGAAGCCTTACCCTAAGCCGTCCCCTAATACTAACCCATACACTAACACTAACCTGTACCCTAACAAGTACACTAAGCCTAAACTGTTGTCGTACACTAACCTGTACCCTAAACCGTCCCCATTCCCTAACCCTAACCCTAACCCTCACCTGAAGCCTTACCCTAAACCATTTCCTAATCCTAACCCGTACACTAACACTAACCCATACCCTATCACGTACGCTAACCCTAAACTGTTGTCATACCCTAACCTGTACCTTAAACCACCCCCAACCCTAACCCTACCCCGAAGCTTTACCCTAAGATGTCCCCTAATCCTAACCCGTACACTAACACTCACCCGTACCATAGCACTTACGCTAAAGCTAAACTCTTGTCATACCCTAACCTTTACCCTAAACCATCCCCGTACCATAACACTAACCCTTACCCGAAACCTTACCCTAACCTGTCCCCTAATACTAATCCATACACTAACACTAACCCATACCCTAACACATACGCAAAACCTAAACCGTTGCCATAAACTAACTTGTACCCTAAACCATCCCCATTCCCTAACCCTAACACTAACCCTCACCTGAAGCCTTACCCTAAACCGTTCCCTAAACCTAACCCGTACACTAACACTAACACATACGCTAACCCTAAACCTTTGTCGTACCCGAACGTGTACCCTAAACCGTCCCCATTCCCTAAGCCTAACCCTAACACTATCCCTAACCCGAAACCTTGCCCTAAGCCGTCCACTAAACCTAACCTGTACACTAACACTAACCTGTACCCTAACAAGTACACTAACCCTAAACCGTTGTCATACCCTAAACTGTACCCTAAACCATCCCTGTTCCCTATCCCTAAACCTAACCCTAACACTAACCCTTACCCAAAGCCGTACCCTAAACCGTCCCGTAATCCTAACCTGTGCACTAACACTAACCCATACCCTAACACATACACTAAACCTAAACAGTTGTCGTACCCTAACCTGTACCCCAAACCGGCCCCGTTCCCTAACCCTAACACTAACCCTAATCCTTACACGAAGCCTTACCCTAACACGTCCCCTAATCCTAAACCGTACACTAACACTAACCCATACCCGAACACGTACACTAACCATAAAGTGTTGTCATACACGAACCTGTACCCTAACCTAAACTGTCCCCGTTCCCTAACCCTAAATCTTACCCTAAGCCTTACCCTAAACCGTCCCCTAATCCTAACCCGAACGCTAACAGTAACCCATACCCTAACACGTACGCTCACCCTAAACCATTGTCGTACCCTAACCTGTACCCTAAACCCTCCCCATTCCCTAAGCCTAACCCTAACACTATCCCTAACCCAGAGCCTTACCCTAAGCCATCCCCTAATTCTAACCCGTACACTAACACTAACCTGTACCCTAACAAGTACCCTAACCCTAAATCGTGGTCATAATCTAATCTGTACCCTAAACTGTGTCCGTTCCCTAACCCTTACCCGAAGCCTTACCCTAACCCGTCCCCTAATCCTAAACCGTACACTAACCCGTACCCTAACACGTACGCTATCCCTAAACTGTCCCCGTTCCCTAACTCTATCCCTAACCTAACCCTAACACTTACCGGAAGCCTTACACTAACCCATTCCCTATTCCTAACCCGTACACTAACGCTAATCCATACCCTAACACATACGCTAATCCTAAACTGTTATCGTACACTAACATGTACCCTAAACCATTCACGTTCCCTAACCCTAAACCGTTGTGGTACCCTAACCTGTACCCTAAACCATCCCAGTTCCCTAACCGTAACCCTAACCCTAAGCCTAACACTAACCCTTACCCAAAGCCTTACACTAACCCATCCCCTAATCCTAACCCGTACACTAACACTATCCCATACCCTAACCTTAAACTGTTGTCGTACCCTAACCTGTACCCTAAACCGTCCCCTTCCCCTAACCCTAAACCCACTTATAGGCCTATCGCTCAGGAAAATTACAGTAACAAGACACAACCACCCCAAAGTTTAGGGCTGCTGTGTTTACAAGGGCCTCGACTACGGTATGACTTAAATATCCTAGAAAGAGAAAAAATGGATAAAGAAATTTTCGTACTTACGTACAATGGAATATCACTCAGCAATGAAGTCAATGTCATCAGGCCCGTAGAAGCATAATGAATGGATTTAGGTACGATGAGTCTAAGGAAATAAGTCACACAGAAAAAGAAACTTATAAGATATCACTTATAGAGGGAATGGAAACCTGGCTACACATGAACAGAATTACAAAACAGAACAGAGTCTCACATTTAGAAAACCAACTTATGCTTGCTTAAGGGGAAAGGTGAGTTGGGGTGCTGTGTAAAACCAGAGATTGAAATTAGCACAGATACCATTCCATAAGCCAAATATGTAACAGACAAGACCTACACCTTGCTCAACGAATTAGATTCAAAACGGCCTATTCACCGCAGAAGAATATATCGGAAAATAAGAATATTAAAACGTATGTATTTATATGTCTCCGTAAGAGAATGTAGTGTGTGTAGAGCAGCATACACAGCCGGTAAAATCAGCTAAACCCCATTATAAAAATAAATTTCAAAACCAAAACACAAAGCCAGTGAAGGAGAGAAAACTCTTAAATAATCGTTCAGGGCTTGTGATGAAACTTGGATTTACCACTTCTACACCCACAGCTGGGTGAGACATAAGGCAGGACATTTGGGGCTGAGAGGATTGGTGAGGTTTGGTGAGCAAATGCAGCCCCTTTGAAGTAATACTGCATGCTACCCATTCCATGGGTCCCAACTCTCCAGGTTGAAGGGATTCTTCCTACATCTAAAACATGCATGGGAAACCCAGAGGATGCTCCACTGTGTGATCGGGCAACGTTTCTAAAACGCATCTCATTCTTTGTACCTTGGTGCACGGATTCGCCATTCCAGACGCTTTACTAAAAATCTCCCCACGTGGAGAGTCACTGCCTTTAAACTCCTGTTTGGCACAGTTTGCAATTTCTGCGGAGGATGAAAGGGAATAGGGAGAACCAATGAGAGACTAGCTGTAGGTGTTTGGACGGTCACATTTTACTCTAATTTCCCACCAGGAAGAAGAATTAACAAAAGGCTCAGCGTGCCGTGACAAAATGAGAAGAGGGCCTGACGCAATCCTGCGGTTTTGCACCCAGCTCACAAAAAAGCGAGTTGAAAAAAGGAGCTCCGGGTCACTGCAATTCACAAACCTGCAGAGTTATACAGGACAGCTATCGTCCAAAAATATATAGAGGTAAGGCTACGAAGAGGACTTGAAAGCATGGCAAAATTGCAGGAAATAGATTTCAGGAGGTAGATAGAAACACCATTTAAAGTATATGAAAAGCAGCAGAACTTCGACAATGATGCACTTGGCCAAAAAGTACATATGCTATTTTTGCTGAATACATGCAGGAAAAAAGCATACGCACTTTTTGTCGAAATAAGCAAGCCTGCAACGGAGATCTGCACTACAATGAAGTCTCACTTCCCATCGGTCAAAAGGGCCATCTAAAAAATGTGTAAAAACCAGAAAGGCAGGCCAGGCCATGGAGAACAGGGGGCCTTGTTATGCTGATGGGCGGGATGTAAATTGCCAGCAGCCACTGTGGAGAAGTGTATGGTGTTTCCTGAAACATCTAAAAAACAAAGCTACAGAGACTTGGGCACTTCCACCTATGGCCCTATACCTTAGGAAATTTAAAATCAACAAGACACAGCCACCCGAAAGTTTAGGGCTGCTGTGTTTACAAGAACCTCAACAACGGTACAACTTAAATATCCCAGAAAGAGAAAAATGGATAAAGATGTTGTGGTACTTACGTACAATGGAATGTCACTCAGCAATGAAATCAATGTCATCAGGCCCATAGCAGCATAATGAGTGGATTCAGGTACGATGATTCTGAGTGAAATATGTCACACAGAAAAAGAAACTAGTCATAAGATATCACTTATAGAGGGAATGTAAACTTGGCTACACATGAACTAAATTACAAAACAGAACAGTCTCACATTTAGAAAACAAACTTTTGCTTGCTTAAGGGGAAAGGTAAGTTGGGGTGCTGCATAAAGCCAGAGATTGAAATTAGCACAGATACCGTTCCATAAGCCAGTAATAGACAAGATATACTCCTTCCTCAACGAAGTGGACTCAACACCCCATATTCAACGCAGAGGAACATGTCTGACTAGTAAGAATCTTAAAACGTATGTATTTGTAGGTCTCCGTAAGAGGATCAAGTGTGCATAGAACGACATAAACACAGCAGTGAAAATCAGCTAAACCCCATTATAAAAATGAATTTCAAACACAAAACACAAAGACAGTGAAAGAGAGAGAAATTCTTAAATAATTCGTTCAGGGCTTGTGATGAAACCTGGATTTACCACATCTACAACCACAGCTGGGTGAGACATAAGGCTGGACACTTGGGACTGAGAGGATTGGTGAGGTTCGGTGAGCAAATGCAGACCGTTTTAAGTAGTACTGCGTGTTACCCATTCCATGGGTCCCAACTCTCCAGGTTGAAGGGATTCTTCCTACAGCTAAAACATGCATGGGAAACCCAGAGGATGCTCCACTGTGTGATCGGGCAACGTTTCTAAAACGCATCTCATTCTTTGTACCTTGGTGCACGGATTCGCCATTCCAGACGCTTTACTAAAAATCTCCCCACGTGGAGAGTCACTGCCTTTAAACTCCTGTTTGGCACAGTTTGCAATTTCTGCGGAGGATGAAAGGGAATAGGGAGAACCAATGAGAGACTAGCTGTAGGTGTTTGGACGGTCACATTTTACTCTAATTTCCCACCAGGAAGAAGAATTAACAAAAGGCTCAGCGTGCCGTGACAAAATGAGAAGAGGGCCTGACGCAATCCTGCGGTTTTGCACCCAGCTCACAAAAAAGCGAGTTGAAAAAAGGAGCTCCGGGTCACTGCAATTCACAAACCTGCAGAGTTATACAGGACAGCTATCGTCCAAAAATATATAGAGGTAAGGCTACGAAGAGGACTTGAAAGCATGGCAAAATTGCAGGAAATAGATTTCAGGAGGTAGATAGAAACACCATTTAAAGTATATGAAAAGCAGCAGAACTTCGACAATGATGCACTTGGCCAAAAAGTACATATGCTATTTTTGCTGAATACATGCAGGAAAAAAGCATACGCACTTTTTGTCGAAATAAGCAAGCCTGCAACGGAGATCTGCACTACAATGAAGTCTCACTTCCCATCGGTCAAAAGGGCCATCTAAAAAATGTGTAAAAACCAGAAAGGCAGGACAGGCCATGGAGAACAGGGGGCCTTGTTATGCTGATGGGCGGGATGTAAATTGCCAGCAGCCACTGTGGAGAAGTGTATGGTGTTTCCTGAAACATCTAAAAAACAAAGCTACAGAGACTTGGGCACTTCCACCTATGGCCCTATACCTTAGGAAATTTAAAATCAACAAGACACAGCCACCCGAAAGTTTAGGGCTGCTGTGTTTACAAGAACCTCAACAACGGTACAACTTAAATATCCCAGAAAGAGAAAAATGGATAAAGATGTTGTGGTACTTACGTACAATGGAATGTCACTCAGCAATGAAATCAATGTCATCAGGCCCATAGCAGCATAATGAGTGGATTCAGGTACGATGATTCTGAGTGAAATATGTCACACAGAAAAAGAAACTAGTCATAAGATATCACTTATAGAGGGAATGTAAACTTGGCTACACATGAACTAAATTACAAAACAGAACAGTCTCACATTTAGAAAACAAACTTTTGCTTGCTTAAGGGGAAAGGTAAGTTGGGGTGCTGCATAAAGCCAGAGATTGAAATTAGCACAGATACCGTTCCATAAGCCAGTAATAGACAAGATATACTCCTTCCTCAACGAAGTGGACTCAACACCCCATATTCAACGCAGAGGAACATGTCTGACTAGTAAGAATCTTAAAACGTATGTATTTGTAGGTCTCCGTAAGAGGATCAAGTGTGCATAGAACGACATAAACACAGCAGTGAAAATCAGCTAAACCCCATTATAAAAATGAATTTCAAACACAAAACACAAAGACAGTGAAAGAGAGAGAAATTCTTAAATAATTCGTTCAGGGCTTGTGATGAAACCTGGATTTACCACATCTACAACCACAGCTGGGTGAGACATAAGGCTGGACACTTGGGACTGAGAGGATTGGTGAGGTTCGGTGAGCAAATGCAGACCGTTTTAAGTAGTACTGCGTGTTACCCATTCCATGGGTCCCAACTCTCCAGGTTGAAGGGATTCTTCCTACAGCTAAAACATGCGTGGGAAACCCAGAGGATGGTCCACAGTGTGATCGGGCAAGGTTTCTAAAACGTATCTCATTATTCGTCCTCTGGTACTCGGGTTCGCCATTCCAGATGCTTTACTAACAATCTCCCCACTTGGAGAGTCAGTGCCTTTAACCTCCTGTTTGGCACACTCTGCAATTTCTGCGGAGGATGAACGGCAATAGGGAGAACCAATGAGAGACTTGCTGTAGGTGTTTGGAAGGGCACATTTCACTCTAATTTCCCACCAGGATGTAGAATTAACCAAAGACTCAGCGTGCCGCGCTGGAACCAGGCTAGGGCCTGAAGCAATCCTTTTGATTTGCGCCCAGCTCACAAAAAGCGAGCTGAAAAAAGGAGCTCAGGGGCACTGCAATTCATAAAACCTACAGAGTTATAAAGGACAACTATCGTCCAAAAATATATTGAGGTAAGGCTGCGAAGAGGACTTGAAAGCAAGGCGCAATTGCAGGAAACAGATTTCAGGAGGTAGACTGGAATTGCATTTAAAGCATATGAAAAGCGGCTGATCTTCAGCAATGATGCACTTGGCCAAAAAGGGCGTATGCGTTTTTTCCTGAATATATTCAGGAAAAAACGCATACGCCCTTTTTGGCCAACCAAGCAAGCGTGCAATGGAAATCCGCACTACAATGAAGTCTCACTTCCCACCAGTCAAAAGGGCCATCCGAAAAAAGTGTAAAAACCAGAAAGGCAGGACAGGCCATGGAGAACAGGGATCCATGTCATGCTGATGGGCAGGATGTAAATTGCCAACAGCCACTCTGGAGAAGTGTATGGTGTTTCCTGAAACATCTAAAAAACAAAGCTACAGAGCCTAGGGCACTTCCTCTCATGGCCCTATAGCTTGGGAAAACTAAAAATCAACAAGACACAGCCAGCCCAAAGTTTAGGGCTGGTGTGTTTACAAAAACCTCGACTACTGTACAACTTAAATATCCCTGAAAGAGAAAAATGGATAAAGAAATTGCGGTACTTGCGTACAATGAAATATAACTCAGCCATGAAATCAATGTCATCATGTCCATAGCAGCATAATCAGTGGATTTTCATACGATGATTCTAAGTGAAAGAAGTCCCACAGAAAAAGGAACTTGCTTTAACATATCACTTATAGAGGGAATGTAAACGTGGCTACACATGATCTGAATTACAAGACAGAACAGAGTCTCACATTTAGAAAACAACTTATGCCTGCTTAAGGGGACAGGTGAGTTGGGGTGATGCATAAAACCAGAGTTTGAAATTAGCTCAGATATGGTTCCTTAAACCAAATATGTAATAGACAAGACCTACTCCTTGCTCAACGAACTGGATTCAACACCCCCTATTCACCACAGAAGAATATATCTGACTAGTAAGAATCTTAAAACCTATGTATTCATATGTCTTCGTAAGGGAATCAAGGGTGTGTAGAACGGCATAAACACAGCAGTGGAAATCAGCTAAACCCCATTACAAAAATAAATTTCAAAAACAAAACACAGGGACTTCCCTGGTGGCACAGTGGTTGAGAGTCCGTCTGCCAATGCGGGGGACGCACGTTCGTGCCCCAGTCCGGGAAGATCCCACATGCCGCAGAACGGCTGGGCCCGTGAGCCATGGCTGCTGGGCCTGTGCATCCGGAGCCTGCGCCCCGCAATGGGAGAGGCTGCAACAGTGAGAGGCCTGCGTACCGCAAGAAAAAAGAAAAAAGACAAAACACCAGGACTGCAAAAGACAGAGAAATTCTTACAAAATTCGTTCAGGGGTTGTGATGCAACCTGGATTGACCACATCTACACCCACCGCCAGGTGAGACATAAGGCTGGACACTTGGGACTGAGAGGACTGGTGCGGCTGGGTGAGCGAATGCAGACCCTTTAAAGTAATACTGCATGCTACCCATTCCATGGGTCTCAACTCTCCAGGTTTAAGGGAATCTTCCTACAGCTAAAACATACATAGGAAAGCCAGAGGATGGTCCATTGTGTGATCAGGAAAGGTTTCTAAAATGCACGTCATTTTTCCTCTCCTGGTGCTCATGTTCACCATTCCAACCTCTTTACTAACAACCTCGCCACTTGGAGAGTCAGCGCCTTTAACTTTCTATTTCTCACAGTGTGCAAGTTGTGCAGAGGATGAAAGGAAACAGGGGGAGCAAATGAGAGATTCAGTGTAGGTGTTTGGTCGGGCACATTTCACTCTAATTTCCCATCAGGAAGAAGAATTAACCAAAGGCTTAGCCTGCCACCCCAGAACTAGAATAGGGCCTGAAGCAATCCTGCAGTTTTGTGGCCAGCTCACAGAAAAGGGAGTTGAAAGATGGAGCTCAGGGGCACTGCAGTTCACAAACCTGCAGAGTCATAAACGACAACTGTCGGTTAAAAATATGTTGAGTTAAGGCAAAGAGGATTCGAAAGCAAGGCACAATTGCAGGAAACTGATTTCGAGAGGTCGATTGGAGTCGCCTTTAAATCACATGAAAAGCAGCAGAACTTCGACAATGATGCAGTTGGCCAAAAAGTGCATATGCGTTTGTTCCTGAATATATTCAGGATAAAACGCATACGCACTTTTTGGCCAACCAGGCAAGCGGGAAATTCAAATCTGCACTACAAAGAAGTCTCATCCTAACACGTACCCTAACCCTATCCCGCTACCATACCCTAACCTGTACCTGAGACCGTACCCGTTCCCTAACCCTAAACCTAACCCTTACCCTAAGCTGTACACGAACACTAACCCATACGTTAACATGTACCCTAACAGTAACACATAGCCATACACTAAACTTTATCCGAACCCTACCCCATATCTTAACCCTTTCCCGAAACCGTACCATAACCCATACCCTAATCCTAACCCATCCCCTAACACTAACCCATAACCTAACCCATACCCTAATCCTAACCCATACACTAACACGTACCCTAACCCTAAGCCGTTGTCATACCCTAACCTGTATCCTAATCCATACCCATTCCCTAACCCTAACCCTTACACTATCCCGTACCATAATCCTAACCTGTACACTAACACTAAACCGTACCCTAACACTTACCCTACTCCTAACCCGTGGTCATACCCTAAACTGTACCCCAAACCATACCCATTCCCTAACCCTAACCCTAAACCTTACCCTAAACCATACCTTAATCCTAACCCGTACACTAACACTAAACTTTACCCTAACACGTACCCTAACACTAACCCTTTGTTGTTCCCGATCCTCTACCCTAAACTGTACCCGTTCCTTAACACTAAACCTAACCCTAACCCGTACCTTAACCCATACCTAACACTAACCCATACACTAAACCTAACCATAACCCTGAACGTAAACCGTACCCTAATCCTAACCCGTACCCTAAAACTAACCCATACCCTAACCCGTACCCTAACACTAAACCATAGCCATACCCTAAACTGTACCCTAACACTAACCCATACCATAACCCTAACCCTAAACCATACTCTAAGCCGTACAATAATCCTAACCCGTATCCTATCCCTAAACCTTACCCTAAACCCTAATTCTTACCCCTAGATTTTGTTTTTCTGTATTTAAAAAAGTATTTTCTTGGGTTAAAACAAACTAGCAGAACAACAAAATAGGGGGCTTCCCTGGTGGTGCAGTGGTCGAGAATCTGCCTGCTAATGCAGGGGACACAGGTTCGAGCCCTGGTCTGGGAGGATCCCACATGCCGTGGAGCAACTAGGCCCATAAGCCACAACCAGTGAGCCCTCGCATCTGGAGCCTGTGCTCCGCAACAAGAGAGGCCGCGATAGTGAGAGACCCACGCACCGAGATGAAGAGTGGCCCCCCACTCGCCACAACTAGAGAAAGCCCTCACATGGAAACTCAGACCCAACACAACAAAAATAAATAAATAAATAATAAACTCCTACCACCCCCCAAAAAAAGAACAACAAAATAAAACAGAAAGTAACCTGAGTGTCCCTCAAAAAGCTAAGCCTGAAATAGTTGGTACTTTTGTTCTATGGACTGTTATGTAGCCTATAAAAAGTGTGAGAGCTAAATCTGTTTTTCTACAGTGAGAAGCATGATGTTCCAGATGTATAGAACACCTGGATAAAATGAGAAATCTACACATTATGCTGGTCGTTTCAGTAAATGGGAAAGGATGGCAAGTGGTAAAATATTAGCTTTTCCTTTAAATTTTTAAATTTCACTTGTTACAAAGAACTTCAATTATAATTGTAATTTAAAAAAGTAACAATGGAAATTTAAAAGAAAAAGTATGTATTGTGTGTTCAGTTACATTTCATAGAATTATGAAATGCTCCACCCTCTGGCCATTACCTGCAAAAGCAGCTTTAAAACCTATGCTAATTGTCACTTCATATGAACAAGTCCTGTAGGGCTGTAAAGGAAACCTGCCCTCATCATGTCTTGAGGGAGGTAAAGGCCAAAGTATTTCAAAATGTGGCACATATTTCAAGAGAACCATTTGAAGAACTAAGCTGTAATAACCGTTTGAAAAATAAAAAGACATGCCTGAAAGCTCAATTTCAAAGGATTATGAGACACATGCAAATCCAACCACACAGAGGTGTCAGCTCACACCATTCAGAATAACCATCAGGAAAGAAACTACAAACGATCAATGCTGAAGAGGTTGTGGAGAAATGCATACCCTTAATTTGAAGTGGGACGTAACCTGGTAAGAGCCACTAATGGGAACAGAGTGGAGGTGCCTTTCAAAGGTAAACATTGAGCTACTATATGATCCAGCAGGCCCACTCCTGGGCCTATAACATAAGAAGACATAATTGGAAAGGCACAGGCAGGCAAATCTGTACTGCAGCAGTATTACAATAGCCAAGACATGGAAGCAACCGAAAGTCCATCAACAGATGGGTGGACAAAGAAGAACTGGTACATGTAGAGATGGAATATTAGCTCGGGAATAAAATGAAACAATGCCATCTGCAGCACCATAGATGAGTCTAGAGGTAATCATGCAACTTGTAGTAAGTGAGAAAGTGAAAGACACCTAACGTATATCACCTATAGGTGTTACCTAAAAATTGATACCAATGAAGATATTTCCAGAGAGAAAGGCAATCACAGATTCATTGAACAAACTTATGGTTCCCCAAATCGAAAGGTGTGAGGATTGGATACATTACGATATTGGGGTTAACAGAGCTATACAAACACATGTGAACTATAGAATCACCAAAGACCTACGGAATACCAAGAGAAGACTACTCAACATTGTGTCATAACCTACCTGGGAAAAGGTTCCAAAGAAGAATAGATATATGTATATGTGTGAAAGAACCACATCTTGCACACCTAGAACAAAAAAAAAACATTGTAATCAAATTTGCTGCGATAAAAAATAAAAATTAAATTAAAAATATGAACAAGAAATAATGAGACATAAACTTAAAGGAATTTTTCCTGGCACATTCCATTCTAACTTTCAACCTAGAACAGGACTTCCATTAAGGCTCTGTTGCCCTGCTAACCAGATTTGGTAAAGGAGAAATGCTGCCGCCTTGTGGCTGTTTCACACAACAGCAGCTTTAAACCAAGAGGTAATGGTCACTTAATATTCAAAGTATGTGCAGCACTGTAAAGGATACCGGGCCTCAAAAAATTCCTGGGGTCGTAAATCGACCAGAAAATTCAAAAGACGTCAACATTTCAAAAAGACAATGTCAAGAGGCATATTTTGCACACATTTTCCCTTTTCTTTTTCTTTTTGTTTAAAAAAATGCATGGAATAATGCTCAATATCAGGAACTAATAAAGCCATGCAAATGCAATCTACAAAAACGTTCACCTTACCACCGTCGGAATGATAATCAGCAAAATAGTCTACAAAACATGAATGTTGAAAGGGTTTTAGAGAACTCTGTACCCTCTAGCTGCTGCTGGGATGTAAACTGGTAACAGCCAGTAGTGAGAACAGAATGGCAGTGCGTTTAAAGTTAAAAATTGAGCTCATCACTCTGTAATAGCTTACACGGGAAAGGAACCAAAGATGAATAGATAGATACATAGATATAATGAACCAGATTCTGTACACCTAGAACAAACACAACATTTTTATCAAATTTGCTCTGATAATAAATAAAAATTAAATTTAAAAAACAAACAAGAGGTAAGGAGATATAAGCTCTTGGGGGTGTGCCCTGGCACATTCCACTCTGATTTGCAGCCTACTAACACGATTCCCAGGAAGGCTCTGTTGCCCAAAAACCCAGAGTTGGAAATGTAGAAATGCTGCCGCCTTGTGGCCGTCTCCCGCAAGAGCGGCTTTAAACCCACAGCTAATGGCCACTTAACATTCACAAGGACTCAGGGCTGTAAAGGACACCTGCCCTCAAAAAAGGTACTGAAGTGAGGGATGGCCAAAAAAATTCAAAAAAGGCAAAATTTTCAAGAAGGTAGTATGAAGCGGTAAGTTTGACTTACTCTCTTGTTAAAAAAAGGAAAATGGATAGAAGCTCAACCTCAGGAATTACTAGACTCATGCAAATGTAACCTACAAAAAGGTTTCAACTCACACCAGTTGACTGACCATCAGCAAAAAGTCTACAAAGAATAAATGCTGATGTGGTTTGAGAGAACTGTGTACCCTCTAGCTGCTGGGGGGATGTAAACTGGTAACAGTCAGTACTGAGAAAATAATGGAGGTACGTTTAAAGGTAAAAATTAAGCTACCATGTGATCTGGTAGGTCCTTTGATGCGCCTATCACCTGAGCAGACCCGAATGTAAAAGACACAGGCTGTCAAAACTGCACTACAGGAACATTTAACATAGCCAAGACCTGGAAGAAACCAAAATGTCCATGAACAGAAAAATGCACAAAGAGGAAGTGGTCCATGTACACAATGGAATATTAGCCATGGAAAACAATGAAACGGTGCCTTTGGCACCACCATATAGGCCGGTAAATGACACCTGCCCTCAAAAACTGTCCTGAGGTAAGGAATGGCCAACAAAATTCAAAACAGGCAAAATTTTCAAGAAGATAGTATGAAGACGTAAGTTTTACTCACTGCCTTCTAAAAAAGAGGAAAATGGATAAAAGCTCAACCACAGGAATTATTACACTCATGCAAATGTAATCTGCAAAAAGGTTTCAACTCACACAGGTCGACTGACCATCAACAAAAAGTCTACAAATAATAAATGCTGAAGTGTTTTTTGAGAACTGTGTACCCTCTAGCTGCTGGTGAGATGTAAAGTGATAAGAGCCAATAATGAGAACAGAAAAGAGCTGCGTTTAAACGTAAAAGGTGAGCTACCATTCGATGCAGCAGGCCCACCGCTGGGCCTCTCACCTGAGAAGACCAGAATCCGGAAGACAGAGGCTGCAAAAGCTGCACTGCAGCCTTATTCACAATAGCCAAGACATGGAAGCAACCTAAATGTCCATCAACAGATGAAAGGATAAAGAAGCGGTCCATGTACACAATGGAATATTAGCCATGGAAAACAATGAAACACTGCTCTTTGAGGTACCATAGATGAGCCTAGAGATAATCCCAGAACATGAGGTATGTTGGAAAGCAAAAGACATATATCCTATGATATCACTTATAGGTGTTACCTAACAACTGACAAAAATGGACATATTTCCACAGAGAAACATACACACAGACTTAGCAAACAAACTATGCTTATCTAAAAGCAAAGGTGGTGGCAATGGATAAATTAAGATTAGGTTTACCATACCTCTACAAATACAGATTAAGTACATATATCAAAAAGCCCGAGCACATAGCAAGGGAGGTGTACAGAACACTCTGTAATCCTTTACATGGGAAAAGGATCTGTACATGAATAGATATACATGATGTACGAATGAACCAGATTGTGTACACCTAGGACAAACTGTATTCTAATCATTACCCCGATTAAAACAATTAAAATAACGAACAAGAAGTAATGAGACATAAACTTCAGGGGCTTTTTCCTGGCACATTCCATTCTAATTTACAGCCTAGTAACAGGACTTCCAGAAAGGCTGTGCCGCCCTAGTAAACAGATTTGGGAATGGAGAAATGCTGCCGCCTTGTGGCCGTTTCCCACAACACCAGCTTTAAACCCAGTGCTAATGGTCACTAAATAGTCACAATCATTGCAGGCCTATAAATGACACCTGCTGTCCAAAAAAGTACTGGGGTCGAAAATCGACCACAAAATTCAAAAGAGGGCAACCTTCCAAGAAGACAATTTCAAGAGGTATATTGTACTCACGCTTTTTTTTCTAAATAAAAGACAAAGGTGTGGGAAAATGCTGAATGTTAGGAATTATTAAAGACATGCAAATCCAAATTACACAAACCTATCAGCTCACACCAGTCAGAATGGCCATGAGCAAACATTCTAAAAACAATAAATGCTGAATGCGTTGTGGAAAAATGCGTACCCTCGGGGTTAATTGGGACGTGGCAAGATCCACTAACGAAAACACAATGCAGGTACTTTGAAAAGGTTAACACTGAGCTACCAGTCAATGAATCATACCCACAGTTGGGCCTATCACCTGAGAAAATGAGAATCAAAAGTCACAGGCTGGCAATACTGCACTCCAGCAATATTTACCATAGTCAACACTTGGAAGCAACGAAAATGTCCATCAACAGAGGAATGCACAAAGAAGAAGTGGTCCATGTA